>NC_057776.1:85349-246879 GCF_014825855.1 Bombus pyrosoma
AGCTCCTTCAAACAAAAATATTAAATTACGAAAACAATTTGTTGACACCTACAAAGAATGGACGGCCGAAGATTGGAAAAGAGTTATGTGGAGTGACGAAACAAAAATTAACAGATTCGAATCCGACGGAAGGTCCTGGTATTGGACTTCATCCGAGAATAATGATCAACCAGGTGGTATAAAACAAACTATAAAGTTTGGAGGTGGTTCAGTTATGTGTTAGGGTTTCTTTACTCACAGAGGTGTTGGTCCCTTAGTTCGCATCGAAGGTATAACGCGAAAAGAGCATTATTTGACCATTCTACAAAGTAATTTACCTTCTGTAGTTAATTCTATTGGATATAATGAACGTGAAGTAGTATTTCAACAAGACGGGGAATCCTAAGCATACCGCAAAAATAGTTAAAGCCTGCCTAGAAAATCAAAATTTTTCTGCGACGAAGTGGCCAGCACAAAGTCCGGATATGAATCTGATCGAAAATTTGTGGTCCATTTTGAAAAGAAGGCTGGCAAAATATAATAATCCACCTTCAGGTGTTCGTGAATTATGGGAAAGAACGCAACAGGAATGGTACAATATCGAACCACAAATAATTAAAAATTTAATTGACAGTGTGCCTCGTAGATTAAAAGTATTAAAAAAAAGTAAAGGAAAGTGGACGAAATACTAGGTTGAAACCTTAATTCGACGAGTATAATTAAAGTGGAAAACCGTAAACATGGTTTGAGATGTCCATTTTTGTAAAACGTTCTGTACATTATTAATGCTAATGAAAATGAACTATTACATTTCGTTAATCAGACGCAGCTTGTAGTTATCGTTACCTAATCTTTACCGATCACTTGAAAAATTAGTCCTATTTTCGCCTTTTACATAAAATCAGCGGAGTGTGTTTACACTTTTGCTCGTCACTGTATATGTTTCAAAAATATGTATCTATTCAATATGTACACTCTATTCAGTTTTCATTTTAGACTGATTTTTTCTTAGGAAGATATACAAACGTAATTTTAATATAATTGTTATTATTTAAAATCATTTTAAATTGTCTATATCAAATAATATAATTCGAATTATTTAATTACAATATCATGTAAAATTATTTATACAATTAATTGTTAATCGTTATCACGATCCTGTTATATTTATGCTATTACCTATATATTGGGCAATTGTTTTTAACTCCGTTTTAAATGTTAATTCTAATTGATAAAGAAGTATATGTATAAATCATTTTTGATCCCAATATACAATAACCATAATTAAACAGCAATATTTTTCGTATAAGAAAGCTTTTTACCCTTTGTATTACGAAAAGCTTGATATTATTTTATTAATCTTACTATTCACTGTATTTACAGTTTCTTTCAACTTTGTTTAAAGTACATATTAATTTTAAATGATAAAGAGACGTATGGTATTTTCATCGCAATATATTTACAACACGATATTACGTTTAAAATCCGAAATCTTTTCGAATTTTTCTACTTGGTAAATTATTAAACTTTCTACTTTCTAGATAACAAATTCTCTATAAGTTTCTCTAATTTATTTGATAAAAATTTGATAAGTTATTATGCAAAGCCTCTTAGAATTCCATTCTACAAATAAGTTTACGTATTTCTCCAAAATACGAATCTCGTACTATTATGTAATTCCATATTTTTACAAATATAATTAACAAAACTGCGAATTTACAGTTTTACGTATGTAATTTAAAACAAACTAGTGAAAACATTCTTTCATCCATTAAATATTCTAAGGGATACTCTGCTTTGAATAACTTACATATTTTTACGCATTTTATGGATTTTCTGTGATTTCTTGCACCTCTAAATTTCCTATGAATACATAAGAATCCACACTCATAATAAAATAATATCTCAAAATAATTACACACAATTATCCAACCCGGGAGAAACGAACCACCCTTTGAATCGTCATTCAAGGGACGCCATCGGCGGACAAATAAAAAAGAGAAAGAAAAATTGTCCGCGTACGCGGCATAAAGCATCTCATTTTCATTGGTCGTAGTAAGAAGACCTTGAAGACCGACATTCGAACCAGCGTTCCCTTTTAATCGACAAAGATATAAACTCCCGATAGGAGTAGTGTCGAGTCGAGATAGATTGCCGGAAGTTGGTTCGTCAATAAAATCACTTCTTCCTTTAGAAACTGCTTTTTCGCTGTAGTCCCTCGGTCTTTCGCTGCATTCTCTTTGCCCTTGATGAGACTAGACTTCTAGCGACTTCACAATCCTCAACCCCTCTAACGCGTTCTTGCATATCTTCCTCGTTCAACCTTCGAATTCTTCGGCCAGTCTTTACACATCGAGCAGATTCGCGATCGAACGTCGAGAAAATTGGGACAAAGTTCGGACCTGGTAATTAACAGTCTGCTTCTCTTCTCGTCTCTCTCTTGCTCTCTGCCTAGTAGAAAGTACTTTTTCTTCGTATCTTCGTATTCTCGTTTGCAGATAGTTGCTCGATTTCGTCGATGTTTTTGCGTTTATTGGAATATCTCGAATGCTATTAGAAAATCAATGAGATTCGGCTGAAGCATTCTCAACAGACAATGAGAGAACACACTTTTCACACATTCTCAACAGACAATGAGTGAGAAGAAATAGGTGGATCGGAATAACACGTGATTTATTTGAAAGAAACTATAGAATTCTCATAAAGAATTGTGAAAAAACTGGTCATGTTCGAATTGTTGTAGGTATGTTGGAAATTGGAAAATATTAATAGTGACAGTTCTAAAAGAATTTATAGAATAAAATAAAATATAATATAATGAATAAACTGCGGATATTTGTTTTATTTTATTTTGAGGAATTTAAAGCTGCAAATATATGCAAAAATATATAAAATACGCAAAGCATAGTACGCGTTATAATATTTAGTTAATGAGACAAATCTCTGCTTAGATTCCATTTATTTAATCGAATTTAAATGAATATAAATTTGCATAAATATCCGCAGTCGACATTAACATTATAAAATAGAAATAATATGATGAAAATTTGATAAAAATATATAATTAGGTATGTGAGGCGTTTAAAATTTTTTAAATCCCATTTTTCACGCACACATAATTAAATAATATTAACTTCTATTTAAAATTTGAGAAACTTGAAATTTTTTAATGTATTTTAAAATACATGTCCTATGTAACAGTACATTTTTCGTATAATGTATTCTTAAATATACCTAAATATAAGTATAACATTATCTAATATATAATCATTATATATTATTTTTTATTTAAATGGTAATAGAATATAGAAGCATGCTTTATAAAATTAAATATGTATACCTGACGCAGATCTGTACGAACAGCGTGATGGCCCAGGTAATCTCTAGGAAGAATATCAAACCAGATGCTACTCTGAAATAGAACCACAAAAATTTCCATTTAACGAGCAGAAGGAAAAATATTTTTGCGAGTTGCAGTCTTATGATGTACGGAAACTTAATTTTTAATTCATTTTTCATTGTATGAATATAATTTTATTCCTTGTAGAAAACTGTAATCTTTAAAAGAATTACTACTTTAATATGGAAAAATTAGCGGATTTCGCTGCTAATTTTGAAAAATACCCTATTTCTTCCTCATAATTATTTAACCTTGGTTTCTTAAAAATTAATTCTAAGGTACGTGTGCTTTTAATCATAGATTTTTGGCGTTTCAACAATATTTGAGGTTATGTAACAAATTGTACATTGTAAAGTTCGTTCGAAAAATCGTCTTAAAGTTAATGTTTCTTATTGTGTCGTACAAATAATATGCTAATTCACAAGACTGAGCCTTTAGTTGCTTGGTTAGTACAATAAAATCGTCGCTGGTTATCATTTTTTTTAATAAATATTTGTATATTTATTTACTAATTTAATTCCATTTGTATGCAAATGATAATCAAGTAAATTGAAGCGAACGTGTTGATGTGATCGCAAAGATGGGAAAAGGAAAAATTGCATCTATTTTTTGTACCATACGTGACTGTTTTGTATATCGTTTTTGTTAATTTATAATATTTTAATTTCATCGAAATGAAACATTTTCCTTTTTCTACAAATGTCCCTACGTTTCTTTAAGTTTCTAATCGAAATTAGATACAAACGTTTTATACTACATTTATATTACTTAATTTGCAAATCATTTTTCCTGCATTTTTCCAACAAGCTATACCCAACACGAAAGTATTCGAATATATAGACAATTTTTATGCATGTACATAGTATCTATATTATACAAAACATTTTGAAATTTCATTAGCACAGCAACAAGATAGGATTATCGTGATTATGTTGATAAAATTTAAAACTAATTCGAAACTATGTATAAAAGTTACAAGACACATATTGTGAATGTAAATTTGATAGAAAGTTAACATAACAACATTGGAATATTAACACATGATTTTAAATATTTAATTAGTGTTGAACAAAGATGTTCTTAATAAAATTATTGAGGCTTGCCAATACGAAGAATAACATATGATTCTTGGAACTGAGCACGGAAAAGACAAAAATAGTAGTATTCGAAAAAAGAAGGAATAAAAGGAGACAAAGAAGATGGAATTGGGGAGAGCAAGAACTAGAAAAAGTGGAGGAGATAAGATACCTAGGGTACATACTACAGAAAAACGGCAGTGATAGGAAGCACATACAAGACAGGAAAAGGAGAGCAATGATAGCAATGAAGAAAACATGGAGCATGGGAGAAAGAATATTCAAACAGGACTACAAGAGCAGAATGAAGATGTTTGAAGCATTGGTAGAGAGCGTGGCGCTGTTTGGAGCAGAGGTATGGGGCTGGAACATGGAAGAAAGGCTAGATAGGATAAAAAGAGGGTACGTGAAATGGATCTTAGATTTATATAGGACAACACCAAACTACATACTGACAGAAGAGTGCAAGCTAGAAGAAATCAAGGAAAAAGCATTAAAAAGAGCAGCAAGGTACGAGGAGAGAACTTTAGAATTGGAAAAGGAGCTGGCAAAAGAGTGCATAAAGGAAACAGAGAGAAACTGGTGGAATGGCCAAGAAGGGAAAAGAACAAGAAAGAGAAAGAAGGAACTAGAAGAGGTGAAAAATGGAGGGACACAGGGGGAAGCAGGAGAAGAGCAAGAAAGTTGGATAGGAGACCAAATTGTAGAGGAAAGAAGGAAGAGAGAAACAGAAGAGAGGAGGAAAAGGATAAGGGAATCCAAATATAACAGATACTTCAGGAACATAACCAAAGATGAGATGCCAAAGTATTCGGAAGGGAGGATGAGGTGGAAGGACAGGAAAATTATAACCAGATTCAGGTGTGGAAACGAGACCAAGCGAAGGAACACTGGAAAGAGGAGGGAGAAAAAAGGTGCAGACTATGCGGAAGGGAGGAAGAGGACCTGAGACATGTAATAGAAGAATGCGAAATAACGAGAGGACCAAAAGACATGGAAAAAACACTGAATGAGACAGGAGAAGGACTAATGAAATTAAAAGCAATAATAGAGAAGAGAAGGGCAAGGACAATGCAAGACGGGGAGGAAGAACAAGAAGGTAGCACAGCAAGGAGGCAAAAGACCAAAGGACAATAATGTGTAGTCATAAGTTGCAATAGTTTGTATTCATTAGTTTTAGCTGTTAGAGATAAGAATATGCCAAGGAGTGCAATACAACAAATGTAAGAAATGTAATCCGAAAGTTCGTCCAAAGCCGAAAGGCACGGACTAAAATAAATAATAATAATAAATAAAATAACATACAATTCTAATATTTTGATAATCAGCAAAATGTATGCTCGCAATAAATAATTTGTAACGTCCACATACATTCGTTTCAAACATTACAAATACGATCACGATAGTTGTTATTGTAGTTCTAGTTAAATTTTAAAATGTTTCGTATAATACACGTATGGTATTTATAACATTCATACCAAATACAAGTGCTCAGTACTTTTGTGAACTATTGTACATACTTGTCCAAACTTTGCCCAACCGTCTAGCCTTCCTAATTAACATGATACACACAAATGTATCTTCAACTTGATTAAACAGCACGTTTGATCGCAAGAAGTACAAAATAATTCGAAGCAAAGCAAGCTTCCAATAGCCTATAATTCGAAGCTGAAAAGATCCGGAATCAGTTTGCTACATTTCTTTCACAATGGCTGACAAAAATACGCCTGTCAGGATGTGACCGCCGAAGAAGAACGTTGCAACAAGATCGTTTAATCTTTTCTAGCGTGAAAAACCGCTGTTCGACAGCTATTTCCCTGTAAATCCTGCTTTATCGTCGTTTGTATCCTGTCTCGCGGAACGGCGCTTACTTTATCCCGCAAATAAGTCTAGTCCACGAATTATTCGCAGTCTCGTGACTCTTTGTCGTCGTTATACGACCATACTAGCGAACATAAAACTACGTCGCGATGTTTTACACCTTTCATTGTTGTTCATTTCCAAACAGATACACAACAGATGCCCGTACAAGTTCTGCACCAGGAATTTTGCAAAAAAGAGCATCGTGTTGTATCACGCGATTTCTCTATTCGCATCTCTGGGAGTGAAATCGAGTGAAATTCTGTTGATTGACGGAAAATTTCGCTGTGAAAGGGATGAACTATACCGCGAGATATTAGAACGTTAAAAATTCTGTTTCCCAACTAGATGTTGCAACGATGTTATAAATGTTAATGAATTTCGATGTGAGAAAATTGATTATAAATTCTTGAAGAGGGGAAAATTTTCAGATCAACATTCGTAAATATTTGGACATGATTTTGAAAAATGTTGTATAAGTCTTCTCAAACTTTTACAGATCGAGACTACTTTCGAAAACCGTAATTTTTAACAACTCGCTCGAAAATTACGCGAAGCGTGATTGTCGTCGAGAATTGATTTGATATAGATATGCGAGCTAAGAGAAGTATAGAGAAATAATAATTCTCATGTGATTTCAAACTCGACTTTCAGTTATTTATCCGACGGTTCCCGATCGGGAAATCTCATCTAATAGACATATAAACTTATCTTATATTTTAATATTTAATTCTACCTAAAATTAGCTCGCGACTTACGCTTTGAAAAATGTATGATTCGATATTCAAGGATTTCTGTGAATGTTCTATCTATAAAGAAATCTATTCAGATCGAAGAATTATGTTGCAGCGCAACAACACAACTATAAAACCATCGAATCTTTAGAGATAGTTTAAATAATCGATGACCGTTTGTAACTAAGGAAAACCCAACGACGCGGAATTTTTGTAAATATAGCATACTTTTTTATTTCTTTAACCCTTAGAGTGCTATGGATGCATATATGCGTCTAGCGAAAGTCATCGGTGTGGACTAAGGACGCATATATGCGTCTGGCGAAAGCCATCGCTGTGGACTAAGGACGCATATATGCTTTTGTCAATTTTTCCGAGCACCTACGCAAAAGTAATACTATTACGTTTGTGTGAGATAAATATAAATGCATTTCAATGTTAATGTCGCGTTCGAAGAAACTGTCTTTTCTTTTTTTTTTTTATTTAATACTTTGCATTCACAATTTGTCCAATTTGGACATTTGGTAGAATTGAAACTGTCTGTGAGAGAATATTGGTCTACGGACGAACTGTTGAAAAGCAATATTTTTCGCAAAATAATAGCACGAGATCGATACATGGTATTATTACAAATGTTGCACTTTAACGATAATAATACAATAAGTGACGATCCTTTAGCAAAAATACGACCAGTAATCGATAAATTAAAGATTTCCTATTCGCAGTCATTTGCACATTATGAAAATCTATGCGTCGACGAAAGTCTTTTGCTGTACAAGGGCAGATGTTATTTTATACAGTTTATACCATCCAAAAGAAGTAGGTTCGGCATTAAATTATTTCTCCTTAGTGACTGTAAAACTAATTATGTATTGGACTTCGTAATTTATACCGGACAAAAAACAAACATTAGTAGAAGTAACACAGCTATTGGAATCTCTGGAGATGTTATGATGACGCTGCTTCAGCCATATCTTGGAAAGGGCCATAAGGAAAACTATAAAGTGGTACAAAAAATTATTTTTCCACTTGTTAGATTTAACTATATATAATTCATATATTTTATATCAAAAATCGGCGCGCACTATTATCTTATCGTCTACGAACTGTTAGCCGAATACTCTGATGTTGCGCCCAGTCACCTCAAGGCTATCTCTCTCTCTCTCTCTCGAAAATACTAAATCAAGAAATTCGAGTGTCTACCCTCAGCAATTTGCCTAACTTCAACCATTAGTTCCACCATCAATCTGTAATAGAACTTCAACAAACAAACGCGCAATTCTTCCACAAACTATGCGCTTATCCTGTCTTTTTTTCCGAACCATCCTTACGCTTCAAAGAGAATTAATTGCATTAAGTTGCACTTTGAGGTAGTCGAGCGATATCTCGCAAGAACTACCTCTCATATTGCAAGAAAGGAAAGAATTAAAAATTTGTAAACGTCGAAATATAAATCTGAGAAATTTAGAAAATTAGGAATTTATATTGCTGTTATTGTATTTTTATATCTATCACACTATATCTTTATTTTAAGAATTTGCTGTATATGAAACACTGTGTACGAAATGTACTCTTCAGATTAATATTGTCTTAAACACCAGAATTTCTTTTTATTATCAGATACTTAAACGTTTTCTTGAATATATTATAGAAGTTACTTATCTTTATTTAAAGTACATATTGTGACTAAGAAAATAATAAAATAAAACTCTGAAATTAAAATAATTATAATAAAATAGTAATAGTAAAATAAATAATTAAAATAATTATAATAAAAAATAATATTAAAATAATATACTCGAATAGATAGTATTTCAATTTATGGAATTCTACAATAACTTTTGATAACAATAACATAATGGGATTTATACACAACTGGAATTTATATAATACTATATTATTATGCAAATGTAAGTAATAGGACAATTCATTATTGCTACTTTGTACCAATTATTTTTATATTTTAAATATACAATTTTTTAATCGCCCTTCAAAAATGTAGTAACTTTGTGAACAGTAAAAGATATTTTATAACATCATTTTATAATATAAAATTTATAAATGATGAATATTAAACGGTCAATAAAATATTTTACGATATAAACGTTAAATACGAAATTTATAAGTAATTAAATGGCAAGCAATAAACAATATGCTGGAATAGGAATAAAAAACGAGTTCTAATAAACCCGCTTTAACAATTTAATCGAGATAAAATCTGACATTCATTTATTCATCTTTTTGTCTCGATTTCACGCGGTACATGCTTAATTTTACGCTACATGGTAGAAATTCGCAGTGAAACTCAGACATTTCGCGCGTATTATAGTAATTTTGCGGAAGACAAGATGCACTAATGTTGCTTGTAGTGCATGACCATGCGTGGATAAAGCTAATACGAGAAATATGCACTGGACCGTTGCGTCGAATACACATGTACAATAATATACATGTATATTTCGTATTACCAAGTGGCTGATCATACCGCAACTGAATGCACTGCAAAGTGCTGTCCACCAACCAGTTCTATCGTGTAACGTACTACTGCTTTCCAAATGAGAACCCACCAACAAATGAATCAATATGTCCATTCATTACTTGCTTGTACTATTGGGTGGGTTTCAATCCCTACCTTATATTGGAATATTTGCTTCCTGTCATGGGTGCACAGTAATTTTCCACGTTAATGTTCAACTTAACGCGTTTTATTATTATTTTTACTTTATGTGTATTCTTATTTATATGTTTTAATGAACATATGACAGATTATTTTCTTTCTATTTTAGTTGGTTAGTTAATTTCTACTCTCATTAATCGTTATAACAGGTTATCAGTGAACTGTGAATGATGTTTTTGCAAATTCATATCTTTATAAATATATGAGGCGGAAGAAAAATCGGATTTCGGTTGCCGGGATTCGATCCCGGGTTCTGAACGTTCGTAACTTAAGCCACTAACCACTACGCTGTTGTCGTCAATTACTAATTAGTGTCGAGTGGCGGTATTTGTACTGTCGAGTGCCGCCACATATAAATAAAGAAGTAGAATCTAAATAGAAATTTTTTTCGTTCATCGTATATTATAAAGTGTACTATACTTTGGACATTTTATGTACTTTTCTATATCCGATACGTTCTGCGTGTTTTTGTATCTTCAAATTTTCTATAAATGCATAAACATTACTAACGAAACATATGCATAGTTGGAATCATACGTTGAGTTTTATCATTTTTGAAACCGTGTGATCTGCTTAAAAAGTTATTATACAAGATAATGTATCAATATAAATAAGTGGCAAATAATTTGCAATTTGTAAAATCTCACTGATAATATTAATTTAATTGTGCAGGGCAGTTCAAATTACTTATTCTGTTATTATTGTGGCTTAACCCATTGGCATCCAAGCGCGGATTATTACGCGCGCTGCGACTGCTTCTTATTTCAGTCGCTGAGTATTCTTCAGATGTTGGAGTTCACGTTTGACCCGTTTGTCAGCATCTCGCCTATATCAGTTTATTGTATCGACCACTTTAAAGAATTCCACGAGAAATAATATGATTTAATTTCTTATTTTTTTTAAATAAACAATTTTTTCTTTTTTCCCCTGTTATAAAAAATGTAAGACGCGATGTTTGCGAAGTAACATTGTCTACCAACTTTTGAACAGTAAATTTTCGATAAACTCCACGAAGAATTCGGATGTCACTTACTGCACCTACGACCGACCGCGCGCGGTCATAGGGACCAGAGTCCTTAGAGTGCTATGGATGAATATATGCGTCCGGCGAAAGTCATCGGTGTGGACTAAGGACGCATATATGCGTTTGTCAATTTTTCCGAGCACCTACGCAGAAGTAATACTATTACGTTTGTGTGAGATAAATATAAATGCATTTCAATGTTAATGCCGCGTTCAAAGAAACTGTCTTTTCTTTTTTTTTTTTTATTTAATACTTTGCATTTACAATTTGTCCAATTTGGACATTTGGCAGAATAATCGTTCCGGCACAACACAATTATCAAGAAGAAAATGTGTTGTTTGTGTGAAAAATAAGAGAAGGAACGACAGAAAATGCGATGTCGGATTATGTATCGATAATTGTTTCGAAATTTTTCACGCACAACTGAATTATTGACTTGTGTTATATTTACTAAATTTAGTTTTCTAGTTTATTGTTTTCTAGTTTACTACCCAAATTCTAGTTTATTGTAAATTTCAATGTTTATAATAAATAATTAATACTAAAAAATAACGCTCTTGAATCATTTAATCTCGTGCAAAAGAATTACTATAACTTATTACGATTTGTGCTTTGAATAGTCAATCAACAGAGTTCAGTATAGCGAAAAAGTATTCAGTCCACTGCGATCGTCAGCGCTGGCAGCGTGCCGTCCGTACGGATGGCATAGGCTCCGAGTATTGAGCACTTGAGCACTCTAAGGGTAGAACCATGATGCAAATGGGTTAAGAAGATTTCTCTTCTTATACCTATAATGGGCATGTTTATTAATGTTTTTGTTATGTTTCTTGTTTACAGATTTTCTGCATTATAATTGTTAATGCAACTTACTTTATGACTTTTCTTACTTTTCTTGTACAATGTTTTCATTATTCGATATTGCAATGTAAATTAGGTGACGTAAATGCTATCTATATGATTCTGAATTTAGCCTAAAAATATACAATACAGTTTCCTAAATTACTATCTTTCATCTGTTTTTCTTTCTCTTGCTAATTTTTAATTATTTTGAGTGATTCAATAGGAAATAGTAATAAAGCACATTTAATAAATGAAACAGAATTAATTTGAACAGTAGCAAGAAAATGTGCGTTATATAAATTAAATAAATGTGCGTAGGGAAGTTGCGTTAAATTCTTGGAATTTACCAAATGTCCAACTGGATAAATTGTAAAGTACAAATTAAATAGTAAAAAAATATTCTTGGAATACCTTGAAATCGAATATTTCTTCTGCTATTTTTCCTTTTTTAATACAAAATCACGATTTCGATCAAAATTACAAATTCAAAGCTTTCATCAATTCCTGGAATTTATTTTGTTGCAATTTATTTATTCCAACTTAAAATCGATTATTTCTTCTACCATTCTATTGCCCTGCTATAAAATCACGATTTTCATCCAAATCTTTGAACAGAATTTCAAAACCTGAAATTTACTTTTCTAATATAAACTTGGGATTTTCAATGAAATTGAAAACTTTGGACAATTTCCAGAAATTGAATATCTTTTTCCTTGGTATGTTTTTTTAGTGCTTACAAAGCTTCGATTTTCAATAAAAAGTTGGAGCAACTTCTCTTCGTGTCAATGCCGTAACATGTACTGTATGTACAAAATAGTATCTGAAGTATCGAAAAAGATATATTGACTTTAAAAACTAATCATGTGTGCATAAGTAATCCTAACAGTTCAAAATTAAGAATCAGCGGTAACTTCCGGTGCAATGTATGTGAAAACAGAAGAGGTCACTCGATTTTATAAAAAAATATCATAATAAAAAACACATAATTCAAGATATTTTGACTTTTTGAACATAATAATACGTTTTGTTCGTAAGAGTATAAAATTTTCCTTTCTATATTTAATAAACACCTTTATCACCAAACTATTCACTAAAAATTTTGTTTTAATAAAAATGTCCTTTTTCGAAACAGATTTGTCTTCGTGGAAGATGTAGTTGCTTTGTTCTTTTATTTTTATTTTCATTTCTTCCCCCAAATTAATTTCAACATTAAAATTTTCGTACATTTCTGCCTTGCAAAAGATCTTGCAATTAATTTTTGCAACATTAAAAGAAGGAAAATATTATTGCTAATCATTTGTTTTTAAGTCACAACAAAAATTAATAAATAATTTCATGTTAGATCTAAAGTTACTATGAACTTCGTTTCCTCACAATTACTTACTTGCTAAATTCTTTGCGATAAATTAGTATCAAGAAGAAGATTTAGATTCAGTAGCAGATTAAAAGCAACACTATCTTCCGCCCTACCTACGCATTTATTTCCTTAGTAAGAAAACATAATCTCTGCCATAAATCATACAGGTACAAATTGGATATTTTTAATAATTTTTCTTTTTTATTTAATTACCCACACATACCTTCGTTATACAATAAACGAGAGTGAGATTACTTTATAATTCAATAACTTCAAATTTTAATTAAATTTGCATAGTAATATTTTAACCTTTTACCGTTAGAACATTTTTATAAATTATACTTTTTCTACCATTATAATTCCCTTAACGAAAGTGCAAATGATCGAAGTTATAGTGTAAGTGAAAATCGGTTGGATATAAATTAGGGGAATACGACAAGATAAAGGAGCATGAGATAAAACTTAACTGGTCGAATTATTCATCAATACTTAATTGATAGAATTTTTGTAACATTAGCCTCTTCTTTGAACTTTGACCTTTGAAGTATGCTAAATAAAAGAAAATCTGCTAGTTGCTATTTTAAACAAAAGAAGTGTGAGTTACTGTAAATATATACATATATATACACAAGATGCAAACAAATTTTTGCCTTTGAAATAGCCGTCAAAAGATAAATAATACGAAAAAATTTCAATATTATTTTTCATATAGCTTACGTTGTGTCTATGCGAATAAAAGATTGAAATTATAATATTAATAATATTGCAATTATAATTAAAAAATATTATGATTATAATTTATTATATTTCTAAAATTATAGTTTTGCATTGTTATTTTTTCCCCCCCAAAAAATTCTTTAAATCGTTTTATTACTCTCTACGTTTTCTCTTGATACAATACGAACTTTGCACTAGAGGTCTATTTTATGGTTACATTGTACTTAATTTAATCTTTAAATCTTTCAAATATATTACATGAATTTCAATATACATTTCTTTCAAAATTGAGATTAACACATCGAATAGCGTATGAACGCAATCGCATTGCTATAAGGTCGAAGATCGTCACCGTTCGAACAATCATAGCAGTATCATACATTAAATGTAACGTGCCCAAACGCGATTTATTGCTCGCAACTGCGTTAATCAGACTAGTCGATCTTTCCTCGTAAATTTCAAACTCGTTTCATAAAGTTATACAACCAAAGATAAAAGGAAGATAACAACGTGATGATATTCATGATAAATTAAACGTTTTCGCAAGACTTGTGGATATTTCTTGAAAAATTTATAAAACCATTATGTGGCAAATAAAATATAAGATTCTTTAAAAATTGTTGAGATTGACTGATAGAAGAACGAGTGGATGAATTTGTAATGGAAAAATATATTGAAATAAACAAAGGTGTAGATACCTCACTCTTATAGTGTTACAATACAATAGCAGAAGCTATGGTAGGGGGCACGTTCATATATTTATAGTATTAAGCTAGAAAAAATTACCAAATGTCCAGCTGGACAAATTGTAAAGTACAAATTAAATAATAATATATTTAGAGCAAGAGACATTACCACAAAGTTAACCTTGTAGCTCTAGCTGAAGACTACAAGAAACATTAATAGAAATCCACTTATAGCTCTTTTGTTTATAGATATTGTAACCCAAAATATAATTTATATTCAAGAGCACAATAATATGGACCTCTCCTTATTTCGAAATATTTTGTTTCACTAAATTCTATTCTCTTCGTAACAGCGGTCTCCAGGTCATGGATATACAAAAGTAAAGATGTAGAGTTTCCTTTTTGATTTTACTTCAACAAAAATTAAGAAAAAGGAACAACTTTAAATTGTATCCATAACAAAATAATTTGTTATTATATAAATACTTACTGATCGAAGATACATATAATAAATTTTCTTGATCATAATAATGAATATTGTACTATCGGTTAGGATTCGTTCAGACACGTCGTTTTTAGGTTAAGTGACGGGTAATTTTAATAACTTGCTGAGTGTGAGTATTAAAATTTAGCCAAACAATGGAACGTCCAGTAGTTCAATGGAGTAGCGAATAATTTAGTAACTTGCCGTGTAGAAACACTAAAATCTAGCCCAATAGTTTAATAAAACGGTTCCCACACAAGACACATCTAACTAAACCTGTCAGAGTACATTGGTAGCTTGCCACATCCGCAACACCCCTCGAGTATCAATAAAAAATAAATGTAAAAATACAACTAATAAAGTAGCGGAAATCCCGTATTCCTATGGATACCAAATTCCTGAATTTTTTAGATAGCCGTGGAATGAATCGTATATATCTATGGATGTGGGCGAAATTACGAAGTATTCTGCTGTAATGATGTAATTATTACGAATATTATCCTTCCTTATCAAAAACAAATGTTTTAAACTTTTTATTATAAATCCCGACTTTTATAAAATAAACATTTGTACTTCTAGAGTTGACTATGTTAATATGAATAATTGATATTGTAGCGGCATATGCGTCTTAGGATGTTTCGACACGAAGTTGCCTCACGTAGTTGTTTTGCCACAGAGGATTAACACTGTACGACGCACATAATATAATAAACAAACTCTGGACAAAGCAATTTCGCTGCTACGTGCAACCTACAACCTGCGACAAGTTCAAACCTATCGGTACCACCCTCGACCAGTATAAATAGACGACCATGTCCTCCAGACATAGTCAGTCGCACAAACTAATATCAGTATCGAGTCATCGAGTTAGTCAGTAAATCAATCAATCGAGCAAATAAGTGTCACTAATCAGTCTAGCGAATCACTATAACAATTAGTATCAGTATCACAGTATCAGGCAATCTCATAACGAATATCATCAAACGAGCAACGCTTGCGGTTAGCTTTGTATTCTACAGTTTAAAATATCTGTAAATATAGTTAATTCAATTAACTCGTCTCCTTATTACTTTAACCAACACGTCCCATCGTCCACCACAATATCAAACGATGACAAAATTTTCTGCTATAATATAACACATTTGTATCGTTAAGAAGTCATTAATGTGACAGAAATAAAAAATTTAAGCTGCCACCATCTTGGATTTCAATGATTTTTTAATACGTTGTCGAGGGCATGATCGTGAGCAATCTTTTCCTATACCTGGATCAAACATCACAAAGGACATAAACTAACAAACACGAAGATGGTATCCATCTTCCACATGCTATTTTTTTACCAAATATTTAAGCTATAATATTTTACCAAATGTCCTACTGGACAAATTGTAAAATTTAAATAAATAATAAAAAAGAAACATCAAACATACATATATACAAACATAAAAAGATTCACAGCTGATGGATGTAAACAGATCGCCAAACGGCGAACGAGACGGCGAACGCGTCGGCTATGCTTATGACTGTGTCACAGCTACATACATAGCATGTGTAGGCAGAATTCGCTACGTGATGCCGACTGCTTTTTGCGAATATTTCGAAAACCAAAAAAGTTTTTGGTTTTAAAAAACCAATAAAAAAAAATTATTTAAAATATCGAATTCTACAATACATTTGAAAATCATTGAAATTCAGTGGCAGCTTTCTAAATAATTACCAAAAATTTTGTTTTTGATTCATTTCCAAAAATGTCTGAAATTGCTCGAAAAATAATTTGCACTCCTATAATCACTGAATATTACAGTTTTAAAAAATGCAAATTTTAACTGCGATCAGTTGCAACCTCGAAGGAAATTATTAAAATTGTGTACGTATATAGGATGAAATGCGATTCAATATATTCTCATGAAAATTAATATTATTATACGGGCGCTGGTGATTTTGTTGTATAATTATATATATACAGCTATATATTTTGCAATACATAATAAAATAAGGAGCATCTCAGGATACAGATGTGTCTCGGTATAAAATGTAAGAAAAATTCACATTTCTGTATCACACTATCTAGTATCGCGCGATAACATTGTTTGCTCATCTCTCGAGAGTTTAAAAGCTCAACTATACTATTCAGACATTTTCTACGCACTAAACCATTTAACAGTCGAGTGACTACTCGCCGCTCGACTATTGGACGTGTCCGTACGAGCCTTCGCTCAAGTTTAATTCTCCACCAAAGACCACACTGGTTTTTGAAAGAAATGTGAATTTGAATTTTACCACTAAAAATTTAGAGAATTTTCGAAGTTACATTGATTTAACGCCTTAACCTACAACTACGGGCATAGCCCGTAGTAGATGATCGGACCAATCGTAAATATTGCGGGCATCGCCCGTAGGGACGTACTACACAAGTCGTGCGAATGGGTCGAAGGCTGCGCGAGCTTGTTTACGTTTTCGGCCCAAAATTCTCGAACGTAAATCGTAGGTCAAGGGGTTAATCTAACACTGATTATCCCGTGCCATTTAGTTCGACGAAACTCGGGCCCAAGCGGTAGACATCGACGCGCGCTAAACAGACTGATGCTCGTAAACAGTCGCAATACGAACCGAAATGTAGATGTATCTGGTCGCGAGTCAGACTCGCGATATTCATGTTTGGGCCAAAATCTTCATCGCGAGTCTGACTCGCTAAAGTACGAGTTAATACACGAGTAAAAGTACGAGTAAACACAGTAACTTAATAGAACACAGTGAACAAAATACCAAATAATCTCAAAGACTACACTTTGTGTCAAAAATATCGACGTGTACAAAATTATTTATCAAAAATACCATAAGCTTGATCTGAAAGTTATTATTCCAAAGTTGTCATAAGTTTGCCTTTCATTGCATGTGCAAATATGAACGAATACAAGTATCATATAAATATGTTTTTTTTTTATTTATTATTTGTTTACATTTTACAATTTGTCCAGTAGGATATTTGGTAAAATATTATAGCTTAAATATTTGGTAAAATATAGCATGTGGATGGTTATTCCCAGTGGGACTCCATCTTCCAGATTGTTCTATTGTGAGGTCTGCAGGATGCTTTTTCTTCAGTCTTCTTTTTATTATTGTTTTATTCGTTTCAGCAACCAGCTGATTTGGGCGTGTTGCAAGTCTTTCTTTATACTTTTTTGCATATCTGTCGATTTCCTCTTTGACTGTTGGAATTTTTTAATCTTTTCGTATGTTTTCATTTCTCACGTACCATGGAGCGTTGACTATTGTCCTTAAGATTTTTGCTTGCTCTGTTTCTATTTTATTTATGTGACTCATTGCTGCCATCCCCCATAGTGGGATTCCGTATGTCCAGATTGGTTTGATTATTGTTTTGTATATATTTAGTTTATTCATTATGCTTAATTTAGATTTTCTATTGATTAACCAGTACATCTGCTTCATTTTTTCACGTATTCCGTTTGTTATTGATTTTATGTGATGCTTCCATGTAAGGCGTATATAAATATGTGACCATTTGTTTACCAATTGCTGTACATATATTATTATAATACATTAAGGTTTCTAAAATAAATATAATTATTGTTCAGTACTATTCAGCTATGGAAATTATAACTTAGCTAATAAAAAGTTAATAAGAAGAAGTTGATATACATATCAAATTTGACTATAAATAGAATTTTCATATGTTACACGTAAACCATAATAAATTGTTACAAATGTAACTTAAAATTTTAATACGGGCAAATGACGCCTAAAATTAAAAGTGTATAATTAAGGGTATAATTAATTGATCGACTTATATTTGTTAGAAACATGTTAAAAATATGTTAGAAACACAAATGTAATTTCTTCGGTATGAACGTCGATTATAGATAGAAGAAAATCAAAGTTTCATTCGTATGGTAAAATTCTACAAAAATTCAAAACGAAAGAAGTTCATCGATACCAAAAAATATTTTATAAAAGATGCAACAAGAAAAAAATTATAGAAGCGCAGTATGTGTAATCAAAAAATAATCGAGCTTGTATTATGACGAAAATTTTAGTTTTCTAGAACTAAGAGAAAATATTTGTTTGTTTTAATTCGAAGCAGCTTACGTTTATTTTCCTTTCCGTTTGTATGTAAGAATATAGTAAAAGCAGACATTTAAATAATTTAGTTTGTCAAAAGCTGCTTTCTGAGAATATTTAATTAGAAGAAGGGAATCAAACAAACTTTATTTAAAACTTGAGTTTAATTCGAGGACGGATGTTCGAGTTAAAAAAAAATAGCTTGATAAAAAGCGTTTGTGTGGAAAACGGAAGTTTATTTCAATTTGTTCAAGTACTTTTACGTTCTAATTGATATTTCCAGTTTTCCTTAAACCAGCACGCAGCCTTTATTCAGAAAAACCAACGAACATACTGTAAGAAAATAAAGAAGACTGAATTTTCATATTATGGTAAAATTTCAATATCTAAGTTAACTTTTAAATGCATAATTTTTGCAAATACGGAAAATATTCTGGAAATGTGCAGGAATATAATGTGGGGATGTAAATAAAAAATATACTTATTAAAATAAATTCTGAACATTCTAAATATTCTAAAAATTCCAAGTATTCCGCTATATAAATTAAATATATTTTGTAAGTATTTTGAGATGCCATTTGATGTAAAAACTAGAAATTAAAAATTATTATAAATAGATCAACTGCTTTCAAATTTCATAATAAGAAGGAAAAGATAATACAGTTACGTGGATCTAATGAAATGCATTAAGAAGGTAAAGTAAAATATTAATGCGCATACATTTCTTCCATATCTACGATTTTTATGTATGAATTACAATATTTGACGCGTTCACTTTTAAAGAGTTTGTTAGAAACTCGTTAGTGGATCCATTAAACAGTATAATCTTCTATTGATTATATCAAAACGATATGTTCGTAGATTATTCCAAAAATAAACAATTTAAATATGCAATTTAACCAAAAGAACTTTGAAGTAAAAAGGAAAAAGAAAAGGGGGAAAAAGGAAAGAGGAAGAGAAATCTAACGAGAATTCAGGAAATCATAATACGACGATGACGGTCGTAAAATCAAATTTTCTTTCAATTCTTACTCAACGTGCGCGCAGCTCTTAATTTGCAACATACCCATTCGATCATATTTCAGTGCCCAATATGCATGGAAAACACGCATTTCCATAGAGACTAACGGAATGCAATCTGCAACGACGAGGCATATCTGCGAATTTGCAATTTGCCGATACTACGGTAAGTACACTTAGAATTGTGATTCTGTATTGACTTTCCCCACACTAATATTTAGTAATAAGTTAATGCGATTCGTCCGATAAAGAACAACGAACTTTGCTCGTTGGATTCGATTGCCTCGATGTACTTTCCGACATTGATCGTTTACTCATTGATAGCGCTTCATTGAGTTTTCGATTTGTTCGTTAAGTAACACGACAGCAAATAGTTAAGTTAAATGTGAGTGTATCCATACTTGATAAGTTTCTGAACACTTTATCGTGTTTGTAGTAACAATGTACGAATTATACCAACATGATAACGTGAATTACGGTATTAACAATTAGAAATAGTGCTGTTGGTCTAGTTTTATCGCTTGATAGAAAACATTAAGTGCTACTAACAGAACTACTCTCTCGCTTGCTCCAGTAAATATCCAACATTCGCAGTATGCAAATTTCGACTAATTACATCATATTCGTGAAAGAAGCTTATATCACGTTAATGGCGATTTCAAAGAAATACCACAAATATAAAATCATGTTCGAATATCTTTAACACGTTGACTGCCACGACACCCGTATTCGGGTGTCAGCAAAGTTTCTGGTCAGGCCACGTAACTCATATTCGGGTGTCGCTTATTTGACTACTTGCGAAGGATCGTCGTAGGTGTTTGAAAAGATATTCCATAATAATAAAACTGTCGAATTGTTATAAAAGTAATACGAAAATGGTTTGTTATAAAAGTAATACGAAAATGGTTTATTAAAAAAATTATTTAGCATGTAAAACTTTAAAGCATTCTATGCATAGCTGAGGTTGGTCGGGACAATTTGGTCAATAAGTTGTTGTTTTCTTCAAATTCATTTGTGCCTTTGTTCGGTCCATTCGACGCCTTTTATTTGCATAACATAGTTTGCACGCGCGTCTAATGCTTCTTCCGGAATCATAAGCCTCGTAAAAGCTTTCTTTTTCACTGCTATCTGACTCACTAAGAAATAAGTTTTCAATTTTTCTTTTCGACATTGTAACGAATTAGGGCAGAGATTTTAAGTTATACCGTTCGTTGCTCGGCCAAGATTCAAACTGATTTTGTAGAAAGTGGAGAAATGAGAAACAAATGCGAAGGAATGGAAACAAAAGAAACGAGAGGTAAGACCACCAGATGAGCGACTCGCATTATGAAAATATCGATGGGAGGATCGAGCAGAAAACGCTTGGTATTGCTGCACGCGTGGCCTGACGGAGATTTTTTTGAAAACAGGCGTGCCAGTCAACGTGTTAAAGGCTATAAGCCGAATAAACATGATAAAAGCGTCCCTAAATCAAATTAAACATGTGATACATCGATCGAAAGAGTTTCCTAGAAATACCATTTTGTCAGTTTCAGCCCCCCTATTATCAGGCTAGTTATTGGCCTAAACATAATTTACAGTTAATTCCTGATTTCTCTTGTTATATCCTATAAAGAATTATGCAGAACATCTAAAATACCATGGCCAGTATTACATATCTGAGAATTTTCCCAGATTTTTTTGAGTGGAAAATCTATTTTTAAAAAGTTACGAAAGTTTTAAAATGCCAATTTTTTATTCAAGTTATCAAGTGACAACACTTATATTTTTACAGTAGTAGCTTCCTGTCATGTTTATTAACTCATCGTTTTTTCAGATTTTTTGAAACGATGGTGCTGTATGTGGACACTTTGATTGATCTGTAGTAACAGTATGTAAATTGCACCAAAGCATACAGAATTAGTAGTAAATCAGTAATAAAATGAAAGTGACAGAATTAAACAGTATATGTATATACAGTATAATAAAATAATAAAATAATGCTCATAAAACAAATTTTTAATTTTAATAGAATCTGTTTTCAAAATTCCTATCTTTCGTTTATAACCTTACAGAACTCTAAGGAATTTTTCTTCTAGCGAATTCTAGAAACTCTTAAGGAATTTTCAAATAACTTCTTTCGAGCTACGTCGCTTTTGCAGCGATACATTTTTATCTGGTTCGCGAAGGTTTCATACCAAATAAGATTAAACTTACTTATTTTCGCAATATAGAATCTGTAATTTCGAAGATTTGCTTTATGAAATAAATAAAAATGTCTGACGTTAACAGATTATCTTTATCAAGAAGAGCTCATTCGCGCGAATCTTGTTTGCTCTCTTTAACCTTTCGATAAACATTATATCGCACACAGATCATGTGTCTATTCAAAACAAGATGAATTGCTCGTTTAATTTGCTTGATATATCTAGAATTAAGTTGATGAAATATTTTAGCTTTTTGTTCTTTATATACTGACACAATTACAAAATATTTTCCCAAAAATTGTAAGTTGGCCACTGTATTATCAAGGCAGGATAAAGTACCGCGTATTTCGCACATTAGAGCTAGTCATCCTAAAATTCTAAAGAAATTATTATAAAAATACTCAGTATCTATATGATAACAGACTATTTATTGTTAATCTGAAGCTGCTCAAATTATAATTTAATTTCAATATTCTATCATAGACATAAACTAAAGCTTTCCCTTAAAGACAAGTTAAAGGAATGCAAAATTTGTTAAAATTCATAGAAGAAACAAAAATATTTGTAATACAAAGCATTTCTAAGAAATTGTCGCTAATGATCCTGATTGATATGACATTAACTGTTAATAATAATAGAAAAAGGTAGGTATTAATCTTTCGTCAATTACTTTTAATATACAAAATTTATAATATGAAAATACATGATTAATGCAGTTTTCCTAGTTTCTTTGTTTTAATGTCATTTTATGATTACACAAAATAGCTAAAAATGAAAAAAACCTACTAGACGTATGCCGAAGATACAATTGTTAAAACAAATAATATTTTAACATCTTCAATATAGTATAATTTTCAATGTTTTAATATTAAGACGAATAAGATTCTTAAAATTATAAATAGGTTGGGAAAATACATGTTTTCCTCCGAAATCCAATAAAATTACAATTTTGGTAACATAAAATTAATTGAAAACGTACTGGACTCTAAAACTGCTGCCCTGAGGAAGAATGAAAAATGTGAAACACTCACATCTGTTGTGCTTTTCTCCCGTAGTCTTTCTATGTAATTTGCATCTGATCTTGGCAAATAAAATATTCTATAGCTAAAACCAAACTCTAAATCAGAAGGAAGATCCACGAACGATCCTATTTAATATTACATGGCAAAGTATGATCGTCGAACGAAAGCATCGATCGTTACAAAGGAAGCATCAAGTTCCAAATTCCTACAGAGGTATTCAACTATGTTACACGAGGAGCACCGATTTCCTGGTCCGAAGGTAATGCAATAACGTTGAAAATGTAAAACATTTTTCTCAATTTCTTCCCTCGCATGATATTCTCTGTGCGCGTGTACGATACGTTTCGCCGTAAAAATAATGCCGATAGAACGGTAAACTACAGACACAGGCCATTTCTCTCTCGAAAATAAGCTTCGCGGCGCGCTCCAGTGATCTGCGTGCGTGTTTTTCCGCATGCTGACCCACGACTATGGAAGATGCTCTTTACGATCGATGTCACGGTGACGCGAGCGGAAAAACGCCAGTCTGTACGGGATATCGGGAAATTTCGGTAATCGTCGCCGATAACCTCATTCGAGCGGTTTCCGTTGGCGAAAGCTTCCGCTTGTCGCTAATCTAATCCCAGCGTCGAAATTAGATTTTTTGTGGATTCGATTCACGACTGGCCGGCTGCGTTCGAAAAAAATAAAAAATATTCTAGCTAGATTGCCTTTTTGGTCTTAATTCTTTCTAGTGTCAAGGTTTAGCGTTTAACGAAGGAATCTCAAACTTTATACAGTTGGAGTTCTATCCAGTTCCTCTTTCTCTTACTTTTTAATTTCATTGATCGTAAGCATCGTAAATTTGACGAAAATCAAATTATAGGATTGAAGAATTGTTAGGAGCCTCTTGCCCAATCGAATTAATATTCTCGGCATTTTATAAGTTACAAGATATCAGTGCTAGTATCATTATATGTTATATTGTATATTAATACACAATCAGTTGGAAAAGTCTACGTACGTAAAAACATTAACTTTACGAATTTTTTTGATTTTGATTATGAAATAAAATAAAAATAATAAAAAGTACAATATCAGCAAGGTACGAGGAGAAAATCCTAGAATCGAAAAAGGAGCTGGTAAAAGAGTGGAAAGAGAGAGAAACTGGGGAAATGGCCAGGAAGGGAAAAGAGCAAGAAAGAGAAAGAAGGGACTAGAAGAGATGAGAAATGGAGGGACACAGAGGGAAGCAGGAGAAGAGCAAGAAAGTTGGACAGGAGACCAAATTGTAGAAGAAAGAAGAAAGGAAGAAACAGAAGAGAGGGGGAAAAGAATAAGGGAATCCAAATATAACAGATACTACAGGAACACAACCAAAGATGAGATACCAAAGTACTTGGAAGGGAGGATGAAGTGGAAGGACAGGAAAATTATAACCAGATTCAGGTGTGGAAACGAGACCAAAGCGAGGGAACACTGGAAAGAGGAGGGAGAAGAAAGGTGCAGACTATGTGAAAGGGAAGAAGAGGACCTGAAACATGTAATAGAAGAATGTGAGATAAGAGGAGGACCAAAAGACATGGAAAAACACTGAATGAGACTGGAGAAGGACTAATGGAATTAAAAGCAATAATAGAGAAGAGAAGGGCAATAGAAGACGGGGAAGAAGGACAAGAAGGTAGCACAGCAAGGAGGCAAAAGACCAAAGTGGCAGTAATGTGTAGTCATAAGTTGCAATAGTTTGTAGTCATTAGTTTTAGCGACTAGAGACAAGAATATGCCAAGGAGTGCAATACAATAAATGTAAGAAATGTAAACCGAAAGTTCGTCCAAAGCCGAAAGGCACAGACTAAAATAAATAATAATATAAAGTACAATGTTACAAGTATTACATATACTTATTTTATGTAAATGATATTATACAAATAATAGACATAACATTATATTGATATCTTGTAAGCCCTACGTAGGCATCAACAATGTTCTGGTATCTGAAAAAGTTAGAGGTTTGCAATTTCTGATGTAGTTCTATGCCAAAATTTTCGTGGGTTAAGTGCTTTAAGTTTTGTAATTCTTTTTAGAAATACATTAATAACAATGTAATGACAAAGTAATTTCGTGGGTTTTTAGTTTCTCTGGTAAGTCAGCTACACGAAATTCGCAAGATTGTTTGTCTATTATAACTCCTCTACAATGGATAATTGAAAACATTTTAATCAAACACTGGACAAATTTTTGAAATAAACCAATCATTTCTAACGATTATAAAATTCAACCTAAGGTTTCAACTGAGTTGGTAATAAGCCATTATAGGTGGACTTTGTAATTGTAAAAAGCTCCACTTAGAATATTCAAAGATATTTTATTCTTGATATGAAGCAAAAATATTTTCTAAATTTGTTAGTCTTCGACTTATATGTTTTAATATTCTTTTTATAAAAAATAAAAGGATGGATCAATGGGCGTGTAGAGGTTTATGTGTGTAGAGTTACGTGAGGTTTCAAGAACGAGATTGCGCGTTGTTGAAACCGTCGAATATATTTAAAATAATAAATTAATGTACAGCCGTATACGTGAGTCGTTACGTGAATCGTATACTCTAGATATTCTTGTGATACACTGTATATTAATGATAGATGCCCTGTACGTACTGTGTCGCTCGTGTCGCGTCCGTTTACTTATACTGGTCAGGGGAGAGTCGAAAAATTCAAATTCGTCTTCATTCGACGGTTGCTTGTTGCGGCGACATTGTTTTTGCCCGCAGTTTATTTGTTCTTGCATTATTTGTATCCTAACGCTGTTAATACTCCGAGGCAAAACAACAACATGATTTGAATTATCCTCTGACTCATGTGCCGCTGCAGGCGTATATAAAATGTATAGGTCTATATAAAAGTGAGGTGGATTATTATACGTGTTGGTTTATTAAAGCGACGAGTGATAAGGTTGTAATAGCCAACGTATTTTAAAATCAATTTAAATACAAGTACAGAGATAATGTATGCCGCTCGTTATCGTCGCTTGCTCAATGCTACTGTTCAACTCTCGCTCGCTATTCGACTGTATGACTCGCTATGCTGATTGTCCTAGAGAGCACGTTCGTCTGTTTGTATCGACCGATGGATATTATAAAAAGTTCGAATGTAACTCCGGTTGACGATTACAAATAACGGCGATAATATTTTGTCTAGAGTTCGTTTACCTTTGAACGTAGCAAACCAAAACAACGTTGACAGCCCAAGGCACAACAATGTGAGTCACTCCCGATTCGAATCTTCCGTTGACTGATGCGCTGCTACAAAAGTGATCTTAAAATCTTCAATACTCCCTTTATCGTTTAGCTATAGACATTTATAAAGTGCAGTAATAATATTAGTGATTTAATTTGAAGTTTGTAAAATTATAAAAACATTTCGCAACAAAATTCTACTAACCAGATTTTATAACCTGTAGTTTCACTAATATCCCTTTCACTACGGGCGACATCTCTGCCGCGGCACTCCCGCTGAACGAGCCACCGCGCCAAAATAGTGCGCGGTACGCGAGAAAAATCGTCAGCGGCGACGTTTACGCCTCACTGCAAACCGAGCTACTCTGACGGTGTTTTTCGAAGAAAAAAGCTTTCCTCAAAACAGAATATTTATAACTTCTCAACACACACTTTTAATTACAATTTGCAAACAAATAACATTACTTTTAATTACAATTTGGAAACAAATAACATCACAGAATATGATAATATGATATAATATAATATAACTGTATGATACTAATAGCTTTTAATAATGGTATTGCGTGTAGTATTTTTCGAAACATGGCGTTACACATAGGCCAACAACGCAAATTTAGCACTGGTATCGCGATTCGCTCCATAGTTCCCATCGATCGATTATAATCGACAATACACTTCGGTTTTTTAATAACTTTTTGTGTGCGATGATGACGTTTCGTGTCAACCAATTCTTCATTGTGGAAAGAGGACAACATATACACTGCCCTCTTGTTACACCATTTTATTGTTAAGAGAAGGCTTGTATATACAGGTTCAGAAACAGATATAATATAAGAGTTAACAATCGCCATAACCCACTAGTTACCCAACTACTTGACACGACGGACCAGATCCACAGATTAAAAAGACAATACCCATTAGATTGAAGCATTAGATTCAACTAGAATCGAACATACTGTAAACTTTTATAATCCAAGTTACAGTGCCACGCAGAAGAAGTTACTTATAATTCTCAATGAGAATTGATTGTCAATAAACTACCAAATGAGAAAAAGAAGAAAAGACTTCAGGATGTACGATACTCGTCGTATGTACAATAGGTGGCATCTTACGCTGAGCGACTATAGTCGCCCGTAATACGTCAGTGACATCTTGTGCAGAGCAACCGTAGTCGCCCGTAGTATGTCAATGGCATTTTACGGAGAGCGACTGTGGTCACCCGTAGTAGCGAAAGTGATATTATTAGTCGGTAATTATACAAGGACACCTACATCACTCTACGAAGTTATACGTATTTTTATGTATATCAAGATAAAATTCGATAAAATTAACAATGCTATATAAATTATATCCATAAAACAATATTTTTATAATAATTGAGAGGTGGGAAAGAAATTTATCTAGAAAGGAGTTCACTGAAATGTAAGTGATTAAACAATTTTTAGAACATTTTAGTTTGAATAATATGTAGCAGCTCATGGCCGTAGGAAAAGTTTCAAGTTGAATCGGAAAATTCAACACTGGGAGAGACCCATATTATTGTACCTTTGAATACTAACGTTGTTTTGGGTTACAAGGTCTAGATTGTTATTGCTGTTTCTTGTAATCTTCAGCTAGAGCTACACAAGAAGGTAAACTTTTTGTGGTAATGTGCTCCCTATTATATTCTTTTGGTATTGTAGCATTCAGTGAGCGATGGTCAAAATCGACATACATAATCTCTGTACATATACATATTTGTTTCAATATATCGTGTTTCGCAAAGGATATAACCTAACAAACACGAAGATGGTAACCATCCACTGCTATGTATATTTAAGCTATAATGTTTTACCAAATGTCCTACTGGACAAATTGTAAAATTTAAATAGATAATAAAAATATATATATCGTGTTATTACAAATTCATCCACTCGTTTCTTTGTCAAACAACCCTACACGTTATTCACCTCAAATAAATTAAAAATTTGTATGTATCAAATCATTATTGTGAGTTTTAATTTAAATTCTCAACATAAGTTGTAATATATATAACTGGATATGGAATAATTGATAAATAGTAAATAAGGAGTTCAATTCGTATAAAAATTGTTCATCTATGTAATTTGTACGGAATATGCATAATAACTCTTCTGGCTTTAAATTTGAAAACAAGTAATAAGAGTAATTTCTTTGATAATGAAGCCATTATTATTTCCTGTTAAAATCCTATCTAAATTATTACTAACATTGTGTCGTTAGTCGTTACTTAAAATTCAAACGTTCAAATACAAAATTGCAACGTTAAAATGCAAACATTAAAATTAAAATTAAAATGCATATATTTAAATATTTCTATTAAAATTAATTTGTATTCAAACTAAACCTTATAATACTGAATAATGCGATATCATTAAAACATATTTAATTGTATTACAAGTAGAAAGTGTAGTTTTATTCAAAACAGTATCACAAAATATAATTTTAGAATCATTTTCTAATAAAAATCATCATCATTTCATCAATCATTTTTATCTTTGCTACTGCCTTATTCTATCGTATCATAAATATAACAAAACAAATGAGAAATTAATTGTGTAAATTATTTTACCCAAATAAATATTAGCTTTTCACTTTTATACAAATTTATTCAATCATTGTTTAAATACTGAAACCCATAATCTACACTATCTTGTGAGAGGTACGTCGATGTTATTAATTTATTATTTACTTCAAGATAATAAATCTTTCTTCTTCAATGATCAATTGCTAGTAACTATCTATCAAACATCTTGCAAAATAAAATTTGCAAGTTGCACCTTGCGCATGCATTTATATATTAAAAGATACGTGCGATTTGCACAACTTCGAACGCTTAGCCAAACCGTGAAATGTCTCGACGTGTGACCGACCATGTTGTTGTTTATGACGCGCGCTATTGGAACTTCGTAAGGCAAAGGTTAATAGATTTTTTCTATTGAATTTCATATTTTTCGATTAATCGTAAATTTTTCACCATAATAAAGAATCTTGTAAATAATGAAACAAATCGAATAAGAAATCTTTCTATCTCTTTCCCTCTCTTTCTCTCGATACTTGGTCCTCGAAATCTGATAATTGAGTTGAATTACGGTATACGCATGTTGAATTATCCTCACGTAACGTAAAACCCCATGACGTGCTGACGGTACGCCACATCCACCCCGACGCCGCACACAACTGAAACAGAAAAATATTACGGATCAACAGGAATGGTTGGCAATTCCACTATCTCAGTAATGAATTTTGTCTTAATTGGATATTCGATGATACATTTATCGAACGAGTATTTTTTTACATTTTCGCAGGCTATAGCAAGCAAAATGGGATACGTTTTATGGAAATGCAAAACGCCACGGGGGCAAGATAATAAAACAACCCCATGTGAGCGGAACGTGTTACGGCAGAAACGATTTATCGCGTATTATCCGTGTAAGATTAATTACAGATTAAAAAAGCCAGTCCATTCGCGAATTGGTCAAAACTTTATGGAACAGTTTATATTATTTATTTATTATTGCTTAGTCCCTGCCTTTCGGCTTTGGACGAGCTTTCTCGTTTTTTACATCTCTTTTACCTATTTCGCTTCTTATATATCTACCTCCCCTCTTATCCACTCTGTTATATTGCACTCCCTTAATTATTCTGTTTTTAAAAACTATGGCAACTTTTGGACCTTTGCCTCCTTGCTGTGCTTCCTTCTTGTCGTTCCTCCCTATCTTGTATTGCTCTTCTCTTCTCTATTATTGCTTTTAGTTCTGTTAGTCCTTCTCCAGTCTCATTTAGTACTTTTTCTGTGTCCTTTGGTCCTCCTGTTATTTCGCATTCTTTTTCTTTCCTTCCACATAATCTGCACCTTTTTTCTCTCTCCTCTTTCCAGTGTTCCTTCGCTTTGGCCTCGTTCCCACACCTGAATCTGGCTTTTTCCTGTCCTTCCACCTCATCCTCCCTTCCAAGTACTTTGGCATCTCATCTTTGGTTATGTTTTTGTAGTATCTGTTGTATTTGGATTCCCTTATCCTTTTCCCCCTCTCTTCTGTTTCTCTCTTCCTTCTTTCTTCTATGATTTGGTCTGCTGTCCTTTCTTGCTCTTCTCTTGCTTCCCTCTGTGTCCCTCCATTTCTCACCTCTTCTAGTCCCTTCTTTCTCTTTCTTGCTCTTTTCCTTTCCTGGCCATTTGCCCAGTTTCCCTCTCTTTCCTTTATGCATTCTTTTAATTATTTATTTAATTATTTATTTATCTTATTATTAATGCTTTTGCTTTGATTTCTATTAGCTTGCATTCTTCTATCAATATATTATTATTATTATTTATTTAGTCCGTGCCTCTCGGCTTTGGACGAACTTTCAGCTTTCTTTACAGCCCTTTATTGCACTAATCACGTTCTTACCTCTAATCTAAAACTAATGCTTACAATCTTCTTCTATGAATATATAATTTGGTGTTGTCGTATCTAAACCTAAAATTTCACATATTTTCTTTGTATTCTATCCAGTCTTTCTTCCATGTTCCAGCCCCATACCTCTGCTCCAAACAGCGCCACGCTTTCTACCAGTGCTCAGGAACAGTTTATATTTATCATAATATTTTAATCACTTTAACCTCTTTCTTTAAAAGATGGAAGCTGGTTAATATAAATTTTTGCTTATCAAAGTCCACATTGTTAAATAGTGTAAATGTATTTTTTTCAAAAATACATACATATCTAGAAAATTTTATTATGAATTTTCACAATCACTTACATAGTCGTTATGGTTTCCCTGTGTTGTATAATATTTAGAAGCATAGATTTTTTAGACAGGTATAATTACAGAATTTTGTTACTTTTTACATTAGAACGTAATTTTATACACAGTTCCCTTAGATTAAAGATTTTGTCGCTTGTACTACTTTCCCTCTGTGCTCCTTAATTACTTTCCTTGACTTATCAATTACATTATGATCAAAAGATTTATATAAATTTCATAATATACAATGTATCTACTATATATATACACGATATATGTAGGAATGACAGGGCGGATGACTATTACGGAAGGTTGTACTATTACTTTATTGAAACATCACTCATTTTCTAAATAAAAATCTAAGGTAAAACGATAAAACTATAAAGGAAAACTGTAAAGTGGTACAAAAAATTATTTTTCCACTTGTTAGATTTAACTATATATAATGCATATACTTTATATCAAAAATCTACTGTTTAATCATTTTAAAAATTGTTTAATCATTTTTTCTACGGTAAAAGCGCTTTTGTTAATAATAATTGGTTAATTACACTTTTACGGCAAAATGGCTTCTGTTAATAATTTTTTGCGGACAAGATTTTCCTTGTTTATATAAATTTAATATAATATTTCTTTTACCAATCATTGCTTTTTCTGTTTCATTTCTTATTATTTTTATTTTTTCCCGCGTGTAAAGACAAGTGTAAGACAATGTGAAGTTCGAACGCCTGGGACGACGCTTGTCTCTGGACCTATTGTCACGTGCCATAAATTAAGGCTTTAGTCGACTAGCGGTCCCGACGTCGTGCAATTGCGACTTCTGAAAATGCAAGATTTTGAAGATTTACACGTACGAAAGTCAGACTGAGCAGTTGGCAGCACAGGAATCCTCCAATTGAACGATACATGGGCAACAGCTCACTTCGTACAAGTCGTAGAGAAGAAGATTACATTCGAAAGCGTAAACCATCCTGCGCGATGTTTTGAAGAAAAATCGTAGATTAAACATTATACCTATCTATTCATTAAAATTCATAACAGCACATCGAAAACCTCATGAAATTTTCGAATAGAAAGAATTAAACCTTAGAGTGCTATGGATGCATATATGCCTTTGACGAAAATCATCGGTGTGGACTAAGGACGCATATATGCGTCTGGCGAAAGCCATCGGTGTGGACTAAGGACGCATATATGCGTTTGTCAATTTTTCCGAGCACCTACGCAGAAGTAATACTATTATGTTTGTGTGAGATAAATATAAATGCATTTCAATGTTAATGCCGCGTTCGAAGAAACTGTCTTTTCTTTTTTTTTTTTTTTTTATTTAATACTTTGCATTCACAATTTGTCCAATTTGGACATTTGGTAGAATTGAAACTGTCTGTGAGAGAATATTGGTCTACTGACGAACTGTTGAAAAGCAATATTTTCCGCAAAATAACAGCACGAGATCGATACATGGTATTATTACAAATGTTGCACTTTAACGATAATAATACAATAAGCGACGATCCTTTAGCAAAAATACGACCAGTAATCGATAAATTAAAGATTTCCTTATNTCGCAGTCATTTGCACATTATGAAAATCTATGCGTCGATGAAAGTCTTTTGCTGTACAAGGGCAGATGTTATTTTATACAGTTTATAACATCCAAAAGAAGTAGGTTCGGCATTAAATTATTTCTCCTTAGTGACTGTAAAACTAATTATGTATTGGACTTCGTAATTTATACCGGACAAAAAACAAACATTAGTAGAATTAACACAGCCATTGGAATCTCTGGAGATGTTATGATGACGCTGCTTCAGCCATATTTTGGAAAGGGCCATAAGGAAAACTATAAAGTGGTACAAAAAATTATTTTTCCACTTGTTAGATTTAACTATATATAATTCATATATTTTATATCAAAAATCTACTGCTTCGAAACAAAAATTTAGTGAATTTCATTTAGCGTTGGTAAGAGACATTTTACGAAAATATTCCCAACGCAGAAGCATGGCAAGAGGGGGAAAGAGAAAGTCTGAGGATTTACCGTTTCGTTTAATCGATAGGCATTTTCCATCAAAATGCCCTAATCGTGCCGGCACAACACAATTATCAAGAAGAAGATGTGTTGTCTGTGTGAAAAATAAGAGAAGGAACGACACGCGATACGATTGCAGAAAATGCGATGTCGGATTACGTATCGATAATTGTTTAGAAATTTTTCACGCGCAACTGAATTATTAACTTGTTATATTTACTAAATTTAGTTTTCTAGTTTATTGTTTTCTAGTTTACTACCCAAATTCTAGTTTATCGTAAATTTCAATGTTTATAATAAATAATTAATACTAAAAAATAACGCTCTTGAATCATTTAATCTTGTGCAAAAGAATTACTATAACTTATTACGATTTGCGCTTTGAATAGTCAATCAGCAGAGTTCAGTATAGCGAAAAAGTATTCAGTCCACAGTGATCGTCAGCGCTGGCCGCGCGCCGTCCATGCAGAGCGCATAGGCTCCGAGTATTCAGCACTCTGAGGGTTAAGGAGGATTCGGTATAAAGCGTTTTCATTATTTTTTAAATAGCGCATCATTTGTGTGTCCTTCGGTTTTCAATTGTCATATAGTAACATTTATTTGAATATCCTATATATTACTATATTACTCTATATGAGGATTTTTCTCGGTAAAAGGTGAAAGGTTAAAGGCGGACCAACTTAAATAATCTAACACAAATCGTGCCGTTAATGTTCGCGGTAGAAATATAAAAAAATGTTTAAATATTTGTTATAATATTGTGAATATTATATATCTAATATTGTAATTTATTTAGGGGCATTGCTTATGCTGTTCGAAGAATCGAAGATGCATTATGTACAGCTCTATAGCATGCATTCTAAGTATAGAAAAGTAGCTTTTGTAATGCTAATTCAAGAGAGAAGTAGAGAAATATTATTAAGTATTATTATATGTATAGTATACTACGTACTTGAGTACATCATTTGAAAGTTATACTGAAGACAAAATTTTAAAAATTCAAAGAGAGAAAATTAATTAGAAAGGTAAAACTGTATTAGAAGACGGACAAAAAGCGATCTTTATAATTAAATTCAATTATACGTTTCATATTCGTTTAAATTAATGTTACAAAATTCTTCAATTCTCTTAAGTTTTGTCTTATCTTAATTAATCCTAAAATTTGAGAGAAAATTTGTCCGAGGTATGAAAAGGATAATTAAATTTATGTACATCGTTGTTATTTTATCTGCACTTAATTACAATATTTTTAAATCTACAGATTTTGTACATTACTTGCAAACTAATCTATTTACGTCCAGTATCATTATAGTACTTCAATAAGATATTAATTATCCAAATGATAAATTAAAAATTTTTATTTCTGGTACAACTCATTTCAAAGTAGAATGTATTATGCCTTTCTTCTAAAATCATTCGAAAAAGGTCGGGTCTGAAAGGATTAAATTAATGTTTTTATAATATTTGCAACATAACTGAAAATATTCGCTTACACAAAATAAATTAAAATAATTTTGACATTTTTCGAAAATAGAATTGTTTTAATTAGCAAAAAATGGCTGTATGAAATGTAATGATTGTTGAGGTTATTAGATGTATAATGAGAGAGACGCGTGGATAAATTATAAGGTAGAAAAATATATTTGAAATACGGAAGTGAAAAGTACAAAAATTGAAATAATAATATGAGCTGCTCCACATCCGCACGCTAGCAGTGTTACTCTATAACTGAAAAAACCCCGAAGCCAACGTCGCCTGTCGACTGTTTATGGTCTGCCTTCGTCGCAGTCTTTTGTCTATGCGCTGTCGATGGCTTCGGTGCTCTAGAAAGCTAAAAAGACCAGATGTAGAGTTTTCTTAAAAGCGGTGACCTTCAACAATGATAATAAATAATGGTGTATAAAAAATGTAAGAAATGACGATATTTGTAAAAAATCCGTTCTCTCCTTTTATACAAGATTTATTCAAGTACGTAAAAAGTTGCAACATTAAAAGTTACGTAACTTTTGTTCAAGAATGTTTCAGGTACTTTCGGTAGTTGTAAAGATATCGTCAAAGCAATAAAATTTTCAAGCATAATTTAAACCTTTAAACTTACGTTTCGTCCGCCAAATGAGTTACAATTTCCCAGAATTATGTTTTCTACAATGAACGCATTCTGAATCCTGTTAAGTATTAAGATTAGGTATTAAGATAAAAATGTTTAACATAATAAGTTGTTTTTAACACTTCATTTTATACAATTTATTATTTATATGTCCTTTGGAACATTGTTAAATATAAAGGTTAAACCATAAAAACCGTGATCAGCTTAGATTTCGCTCTTAGTGGAAAAATTTTAGCTTAGTCGAAAAATTTTTTGTCTCCTATAACATGATTCAAAAATTTATTAAAAGTTTTTGTGCTTCAGATAAAAAAGATATTTGTTACGCTAATTACCGAATTTGTCTCAGTATCCGTCAAGAGATAGGTGTACAAAATTATTATGTAATAAAATAAAAATAATAAATAAAATTATCATATCATCTTAAAGCACTCTTTGAACCATGTTATACCAGACAAAAAATTATTGGTCGGGCTACTAAAAACAGAATTATCTAAGCCAATCACGTATCATGGTGAATCATCCAGCATAGAAATTGCCAGTAACACACAAGAAAGTTATATATATATATATATTATGTTATATAAATACATAAATATTACGTAAGTACCATATTATATTTACAGATTTATTTATATTCTATTTTTATTTTGTTACATAAACGATCTTAGAATATTTTATCCATTTGCATATCTAATTTTTATTTGTTGTTAATTCGCAGTACTATTCATATGTAAATCTTTACATTGTGCAGATAATTTCAAAATGCTTCTAGAGCAAATCAGCATTCACCTTCTGATATCAAAATATAAATAGAAATATTTCACAATATTTCTTAGGATAATAAATAACTTGCCGAAAATCATGATCAAATCGTATTTATTATTTCTGATTATAATATTCTTCTACAACATTTCATTTTATGAAAATAATAAAAATATTTCAATTATCTTTTATTATCTACTATCTTCTTAATAATTTATTTCTCTTTTTCTAAATATTTTCCAATGTATTTTGTACAACAATTTACGATTACGTTCTTTCATTTTTCAATTCCTTATACGATATATCTTCATAAACAGTAATTTTCTTAATTAAAAAACGAAACGAAAGAGAAAAGGAAGAAATAGAATTTGCTTCAGTAACCATTCTTTGAGGTAAAAAACCAACCACGGTAAGCAATCCTGATGTTATATTAGCACATGTAATTCTTACATTACCTTGCGTAACAACCTCTTAAATATTCATTAACAAAACAAAATTGCATAAGAACACGAATTTATTAAACATTAAATCGTAACGATTTATTAAACATTTACAACAAGAAGCTGACCTCATCCAAGATCTCTATATATACTATATATTATAAATACAAATTTGCAAATTTTGACATAAAAGTTTTTAATCTCAGACATATCTAATTTTTATACTTTTATAAGTTTCATAATTTCCCGAGCATCCTTGGTCACTAGATGACAGTAATATCGTTATATAAATATTCGATGATATGTGTCACACATCGTAGCAAAAACATCATAAATGCATAATTGCATAGCATGCATACTTAAAAATAACTACAGAATACAAAGTTGCTTATCTCAACATTATAAAACATTTCTTTCACTATCTAATTATAAGTTTTACCAACTGAAATTGGTTTTCTTCGTCGTTTGAAAAGTCACCTGTTCGCAGTTGCGAACATCGTTACGCTGGGATGACGATATGTGTGTATGTACATTTACATATAAGCTATAGTTCAAAAATGTTTGGACACTTGCTTATCTTTAAGGGGATGTATATAATTCAAGCAGAAAATTACGAATAAGAGAATCTGCAATAATCTTATTTTTTATGATCATTGTAGTTGCATATAGTAAATAAATATGTCGGGTTATCGTTAGAATTTAGGGCGCGTGACAATTCTTCATTTGAATTAGCCATCGTTATGTACAACAGAGATTATATTTACAGGTATAAATATGACCTTTTATAAAGTTTCACGAATAACCGTGGTGTTTAGACACGCGAGATGCTATTGACAATGTTCTTGGGTTCGATAACGAATCCACGGTCAACGGGGTAACTCTTTACTAAACGTAGAATACTTTGAAGCACGAAATACGTTTGCTGGGACGCTCGGTATATACTGCTCGATGTGTAACTTTCCAAAAAGATCGCACGAATAATAGACCGATGAAAATTTTCCTCTCTTTACGATCGCGTTCGTTTGTTATATACTGGTTAGAAGCATCGAGAAAGCTCCAATCGCCGTTGCTAGGCAGTTTCTGCCTGGAGTTTGATTATTAATACAACGTGTGTCCCATTATATTGACACCTCCGAGGCAAAATCACACGTGGCTAGGCCCGTTCTTGAGGCCGTATGCCGCCACAACCACGTTTCTAGAGAGAACCATACAACTAGCGCACACCTCCGTCAGGCAAAACATCCATCCCGTGACCGTGGCTACGTTCGGCGACCAGTCGTGTCACTCCGAGCCCAATCCCACTATCGCGAATCTCGAACAAATGCAATCGGATTAAATGACAACAATTGCTTAATTACGGCTATGATAGAATCTAGGCTGAAGTATTAGAGGATTTTCCCAAAATTCCAAAGGAAAGGCTCCGGTGTCCTTTCATCTCCAACATATATAAAGGTCCATTTTCAGCAGAATAGAAATATTGACATACTTGAAGAATTTGTTATTAAGTATATTCTACTTAAATATGTCAAATATTGGTACACTTGTTATGTTGCTGGAAGTTTCTACGTTTAAACGAATCTTCATATTTTCAAGCTAGTAAGAATATTTTGTAAAAGGAAAAAGAACGTGAACAATGGGAAAAGAAACAATAATTGATGAAACAAAGATTATACTAAATTTGTATGAAGAAGGTAAATCTTGTTCTGAAATAGGAGAAAAAATTATTAACAGAAACCGCTTTACCGTAAAAAGAGTGATTAAACAATTTCTTGGCAAAAGAGATCTAACAAATGCCACACAAAGCGAACGTCCTCCGGGATGTTATAAACCGAGAAAGAAAAAAGATAGTCAATGTAATAAAAAAAGAACCTAAAACTACATTCTCGGAAATAGCTGAGCTAATAAAAGATGGAATCAAAATTTCAAAATCTGCTAGATTTTATATGAAAATCCGGAATGTGTCAATACTTTTGTTTGACACTGTATATGTAAACTAGCCTTAAAAATCGAAAACGTTAGAGAATGAAAAAAATCAGAGGTATTAAAAAATATCATGACATCAAATTCGCGTTCATCTAATAACAGTGTTTGCAGCTGTGACTTATCTAATCCAAACCAACACCGAAAGTAGTCAGTTGTATTTTTTTTATGCATTGAGCCTAACACGTGTATTTATCCCTCGGTCATATAGTTCATTCATACTCACATTGTTATACTTATCGCTGAATAATAAGTCTTTCAATAGTAAAGAACTATTATACATATAATATAGAAACCTGCATCTTTCAAACGTATGATTTTCCAAAGCTAAGATTTTATGTTTTAGATCTACTATCTCATTCCATGATATCCATCAAATTTCGTCTGCATCAGCTACCGGTGCCTTTTGAAAATATAGCAAAATTATCTTATTTGTTTAAAATGTATATCTTCGGGTTATCCAATTATAAAACTGAGAGTCAAATAAAGAACATTGCTCTAAACTGACATAAGGACTATTAATATCATTTGATTAATATCATTGACTAATGATTTAAAAATAGATGGGTAGGTAATCAATATGGCCATAGAAAAATAAGTACATATGATGCGAAAGCTGGTATCATTACTTTGCCATTGCTGGTAAAATTGCTTACGAAAATTCTCACGTTTTTGTTTCTTCTATTGTTAAGCTTTTTAATAAATAATTTAAGTTCTGTATTTCTCACTGCGTAAGAAGGTAAATAGCAAATACTACTTCTACCTACTAATTTGCCATTAATTTATACGTTTTAATAAAATTCGTAATTCGATTTAATAAAATTCGTAAAATTAACGATCGAAGCTTTTCCCTAGATGGAAAAGTGACACGATCCTTTCAACAATTGATTGCATAAAGGAAGACCGTTCGTGACTATAAATTTCACCTCGAATAATCATAAAGGGATATGCATAATGCGAGCGTGTATGGAACAAGTCTAAGTAATCGGTTTAACGCGATGGATCTTATGACTGCGGATAGTGGCTGCTTTTGAGATGTCTCGAAATTTCAGGAAACTACTATGCCTTTCAAGACGCTCTTTATCGAAAAGGCTAGGCTAAAGGGTTGAGTAAGGACATACTCGTGTAAGTACGTTCTTTGCTTACGTGATTAATAACGCCCTGAGATTATGAAAATTAATTTTGTTGCTTTAATGCATGTTTTAGTCGAGTATGAATCACATGTATCGTTTTGCAAGATAAATTGTCGCTGACTTATTAAAATTGTGGACAACGTGATGTTTCTGTTGGTATAAATATTCTTAAAGTAAATAAAGGTATAAGAACTGTGCAATCGTATCTGTTATTATTGACCATTATTCATTGTTATATATGTGTATATGTTACATTTTTGTTATGAACGTGACATGATTCAAGAAAGCTCATGGAGGATCGTTCATCTTAACGCGTTAAAGGAAGTCATTTCGTATTTCGGTAATGTTCGTAAGTGACGTCATCTGTATGTGTAAGCATGTGACTTAACGAACATCTATTGTTTTCTTTTGTAATACTGATCTGTATTTCGCACGAGGCTAACGTCATGCGACTAATAAAATAAAACATTTAGTAGAATTCCTCTCTTTTTCAATCTGTTTTATGGTTTTTCGAAGAATACATAACCTATAACTAACCTATAACCAAACTCGTTTACCTACGAATCGAGACGAATGGAACAAATTATTCTACAAAACGAATGTATTCTTCATGTTGCCGATAATATATTCTTTTATAACAGAGAGTAATGTTCTCAACTACAATTTAATTGTAGTTAGCCGTTAATTTCGGTATCGGCCATACCTAACACCCAATGGCCCTCGACCCTTTTATTATAGCTATATTTCGATTTTCCAAACTTTGCTTCGTCAATCTTAAAGAATGTAACAGTAATAACATTTAGATGGAAAAATAATACAAAAATATATATGAATATGGAATTGTTACATGAGCTAATTTTGATTATCCTACCTAGATGCATAAAAATGGTTCGTTATCCCGGACTTATCCCAACAATAGTGAAATCACGTTGCTACGGAACCACGGCAGTTATGGTAAACAGGAAAGCAGAAGGTTTTTGCAATATATAGTCGCACAGCTCATGTACAGTATCTTCTCATGAGGAATCCTTCGCAAAGCGATATATCAATCTTAAAAAATTAAATATTTTCTTTAATTGTTGAAATTACGAAAATTAGTCCAAAACTTATTGGATTGGACTTTATCCAAAGGCAATCGAATTTCGTCAAAAAAGGAATCAATTGTTATCGCAAGCTGCCTACATTTGCCCTGGTCGATATTACCGCGAAAACGGTCAACTCCGTACTTTGGCGTGTCGTACAATTTCAACGATTTGCGATAAATCGCGCAATCTTAGCTGGTCTAGAGTCGCTACAATCGAAGATACTGAGAACAGTAGTCAACGCCCCATGGTATGTCAGAGACGAGGATATACGCAGACTTAAAAATACCAACGGTCAAAGGAGAAATCGGCAGAAAAATACAAGGAAAGAACGGCAACACATCCAAACCAGCTGGATGCTGAAGCGAGCAAAACTCTCATAAAAAAACATCCCACTGACCTCACTAGAGGTCAGAAGACGAAATAAAATAGTCAATAGAAATAGAAGAAATAAAATAGTCAAACTCGAAGATGGTATTCCACTGGGGGTAGCCATCTACATGTTATTTAGCAATTTTTTTTTTTTTTTTTTTATTTAATACTTTGCATTCATAATTTGTCCGATTTGGACATTTGGTAGAATCTTTAGCAATTGAGTTAGAAAAATTTACCAAATGTCCAGCTGAACAAATTGTAAAGTACAAATTAAATAATAAAAAAAAAATCTTAGCTGGTCCACAAAAGTCCATGTTCGCGTGACCAGGTAACTAGCCCTTCCTTTGAAATTGGTAAATCGCTTAAATTCTACTTAAGATAATGAAAAAATAAATATTAGAAAACACAACACAACAAAGGAAAAACAACTGAAAAAGGAAGCAGTAAGAAAGAAAATGAACCGAAAGAACGCAACTACGTATATATGTATATGAAAAACACAAATGGACAATTCGAACACACTGAAAGAACTGAAGAAACTGTTATCTGCAAGCTGTAGGACAATCGAGTTATTAGGTACGTTAGGACAGAAATCCAAACATATGCAAAATACATATTGCTAAAAACATTTGACATATCGCAACAGATTTTGTGACGTATTTTGTGTGACGAATTGGACTCATTGGATCATCTTTACATACGATAACTTCTGAACCGCTGGGTTTCTGAAATTAAAACTTGTATTTCTGGATTCTCCGCGTCGAAAATTATTATGATAAAAAAAAAAGTAAATAATTTTATGTCCCCTAAAATAAAGTATAGCCAAAATTCATTTTATTAAGTGTTTAAGACGGTGACTGTTTACTTATAACTTACATTATATGACCTTGATTCAATATCGATAGATTATTTTCTTACACTATTGCAAAAAAAAAGAAGTTAAACATCGTTTCGGGCATCACTTCGTTTAAAAAGTATTTTTGCATCTTCTCACATTATTATCTTTTCATTATTCGACGAATAAAGACGAAATACAACAGTTTTGATTATGGGAATCCATTGATTCAAAATTTGTGATCAATATATGAATCGATTTGGCAAATGTCATTCTTGACGAGGCCTTTCGACGCGGCCAGAAAAATAGATATGTAGCCTAACCAGTACATACTTATAGCGATAACGTTCAACAAAGTGTTAACAAAGATTAACGCTTTAACCGTCTATCTCAAATGCATAAGATAGAATAAGCCATACACAGTAGGCTAAAAATATCAAAATTTAACAACGCATAACTTTTAAACCAATGGATTTTAGCAACCAAAACTGTTGTATTTTGGGATTTATTAGATTATGTAAGTTTAGACAAAGTAGTGTCCCATAACCAAGCCTAATCGAAAAAAATAAAATACATAGCTTCTTTTCGACTATTTCGACACGTAAGCATATTTCAAAATAAACGTTTTTAAACCATGCCGATATCGATATTAATATTACTGTTATCGTGTTTTATATTATTATTTTCATGCGTAATACGAAACGTATTACCTTTTCTATTTATTCAATTTACATACAATATATCTGTACCTTATGCTTTGTTGAGCAGGACAGGTGGAAAGTTGAAGATCACCGAACGGCACACGTAATTAAATTAAAAAAGATTCTATCATCTTGTACAAATATGCATACAATTGGCTTATTGATCTTTTGGTAAATGCAAACGAACGAAAACTAAGATTAACGGACGTGTAAAGAAGAAATGTCGTAACGTTAGAAGGATCTAATCTCAATAGATGGCTCCTCTTGTATAAAAAGAATTTCTTTTCTTTGTTTCATGTACGTACTTTATGTATATTCAGTAATTTATAGAGTAGAAACAGTTATATGTATCATATTATATATATGTAAAATATAATCTTTAAAAAGGCTAAAATTGTATTTATTTAAAGGGAGTAACCGAACGAAAACTTGTTTCAATTAGAGTTAAGCATTCGTAAAGTATCTTATTTTACCTTTTCCAATAGAAATTTTGGATTTTAATTTCACAGAAACTATTATTCTACGCCAGTTTTATTACAAGAATTTAAGATATTATTATTCCATTTTGTTGACTAATTATATGTATAATGACATTAACTTATGTATATGTTTAATGAATTAATTCGCTATAGTTGATTTACAAATTATTTTTTTTTTTGTAATTATTAACTATTTTGCATCCATAGAGGTTTGATAAATAAACATATGGTTTTCGACAGTAATTTTATAATAGTAATCACAACAAATGTATAAAAAATTAATGTAATACATTTGATATATTTTATAAAGCAAACGTTTTGGAATTACTGTGATAAAGAAAGCTTAATTTTATATTGATGAAAAATGCCAAAAGACTAATTTTAATCTGGATATTTTAATTTCTTAATATAATTATTGTTTGCATCGATCCATGAATTTTATTAATTATTCAAATTTTTCAAAAATATTCTTCCTCAAGCTTTATAACAGTTGCAAACATAAAAATACTATTTATATTGTCGAAAATGACAACGTGTGTTAGTTACAAGAAATAGTAACTAGAAGATAGTTCTAGTTATAATCGATAGATTAATCGATAGGTTTAGGATGTTCTTTTGTTTTTATCCTTAGTCCATGTATGTATGTGCAATAAAAGGTTTTTTCGGCTCAGAACGGTGTGATAAATTTATCCATTCAATATAATAATAGCTATTGTGATCCTACCTCTGAGTATAGAAATAACAACATATATTGCATTCATTAAACATTAGAAAATATCTCTTCACAGAAGAAACAATACTTAGAATTGAAAAGGAAACGTAAGAGATTGTCAATAAAAAACTAGCAGTGCAAGATTTGTGAGTTATATTTGCTTTAAACTAATACAAATGGTAAAATATCATATACGATACGTGTAACACAATATGCGCATATTTGATAACAATTTGAAACGTTTCATTATGTATTTTTAATATTCTTAGTTTTCATATGTTGGGCATACCAAGGGAAATAATAAACAAGTAGGATTTCAGTTACATCTGCGTGGTGAAAATTAAATTTCAAAAGCCGGTGAAAAGCTAATTTAGAAGTTCAATACAAGGACTTGGAAACGGTTTCGAAAGTTTTATTAAGTTTCGGCGAGGAATTTAACTTATACACCCTAGGGATGAACGGCATATGTAAATAAACCGTAATCGTCGAGTACGTGTACGACTTACACAGCTATCGATTGACACTCTCGCAATAACTTTTTCGTCCGGAATACATTAACACAATTAATACTACATAACACACTAAATGTCAGAAGAATGTGTGCCTTCTGATCTGGACTCGAAGAGTAATTGAAATTACGGTTAAATAACAAAGAAAAGTGTCGAATACGATAAATGCAATTTCAATTAATTCTTCGATTATTTATTTTAATTATTTGTTGAAAAGAGTCATCTTAAAACTTAGTGAATTATTTATATTCTCGCGATTGACAGTTTCACTGACTAAAACGCAGAGTTACAAGATTCTGCAATTAAGACAAACGTAAACATAAATAATAAACATGCTTCAAAAGCATTATATGACTTACATATACAATATTACAAAATTAATACTCATTTAAGTTTTAGTAATTAATACTTTATTAGCATAATAATCGATATCATCAATGATTAACGATCATTAATATCATTATAGCATCATAATAATCATTAATATTAATATAATGAAATTATTGTTCTACTGTAACAATAACAAATAATATATGAAAGCAAACACGCTAGATATATAACATATTTATAATGATATTATATTTAATAAATTAGTTTTTATGCTTTACATCATTTATTGAAACGTCATTCGTTGTTACAGCAGAACTCCACTTATTGGAACGCAATTTGGTTAGTGTTCGACTCATTGAATTCCTGTCGATTGAATTCGATTATCTGAAAATGAAGTGTACTATATGAAAGGAAAATCATAGCAGAGAGAATTGGTGAACTCCTATTCTATATAAATCGATAACCTCGGAATTTTACCATACTAAAAATATAAAAAAATTTTCTTTCTTTACAATTACTGTCAATTAATATATCTAACCTTATTACAGGTATAATCATACGTCTACTACTATTAACACATTGAAGAACACGCAAGTTTTACAGTTTTAATTTTTTATTATGCGATATATATAATGTTGAAATATTAGCTACAAGAGATATGTTACGGTGTATAACCATCATTAATGAATTTATTTTTATAATATTATTTTTTGCAATTATCAATTATCTCATATTGTTTCTTCGCGTTGCTAAATAATTGTTCTATGTTGTTACGTGCCGCGACCTACCATAAACCATAATCCGTTCCTCGGTCATACTGATACGAATTCCCTTAGACCCATTGTTAGCGGCCTCAGAACGAAGTTTGTTATTAACGCATCACGCTATTTCTAATACTGCTGATCTTTGCAATGTTATTCTCACTGACAAAGAGAACTGCTTTATAGGGAATATCTGTGACTCTGTAAGAAAATACTAAGAAGTGAATTCAAGGCAGCCGCGTTTACAGCACGTTCTGTAGATTTGGAAATGCGAAACTCGAGGCGTTTTATTTCAACGTTTGTCCATCTCAATGATCGTACAAAAAATACTCGAAAAAACCAAGCATCGCGGTCGCAAAACGTCGGAGCCTGCTGGCTCACACGCCATTTATAGCAATCCTCAAACGTTGACGCCTTCTCGTTTCACAGGCGAAAATGACGAAGGCCAGGCGGTCCCAAGTAGCTACCCCAGTCGTTCGAGATTCATATTTTCACATAACATTTATGGACTTGATAGAAACATTAAAACAATTGAAGAAAGAAGGATGGAGGTACAGACAGATGGACGTATTGACAGTGAGAAAAATGGCATTGAACAATTATACGTAAAGTAAGCCTGCCTGACGTTATTTACATTATTAGATCTGTATACATTACCCCTCTATTTGATGTTCTCTTCGATGATAGATATTATGTGAAAGTGAGAAAAATTTTGATATTACATCCTAATGATAAAAATAATCCTCCATTTAAGTTGCTCTGTTATCGCGTTTTTTTTGACAGCTTCGTTTGCACAAATTAAATTTGATGTCCTATGCGTTTATTTTTATGCGCTTAATTTATCTCAGGAAATATGTTTCAGATCGCTTCATCTGTTTTATACTAACTACAATTCAATATCCACACAAAGAGCTTTGGACTCGCTCCTTCCCATTGATAAATATCATTCGCTACTTTTCTTGCAATTAAAACACGATTCGAAAAATCACCCTATATATAAACTGATAGCTCGCCTAAACTTCAATTATGCCGATTATCACGCCACAAACAACTACTTAAATTCATTTGACTAATACACTTAGATCTCTATCGGTAAACGAAGCTGTTCATTTCATGTATAAGAATATTTTGTTTGTCATTGAACACTTTCTACCTAATAGGAAAAAATATGTGTTTTATACGCGTTTCTTTGTATCCAATGTGGTTCTCATCGAATTGATTAATAAAATTAAGACTAAAAAAGCCGCGAACCGTGCATACAAGCAGAGCAACTCATGTAGCGATTACCTCGCCTTTCTCAATCTCACATCGCATTGTAAATCACTTGCTAAAAGCTAATAGGATTCATATATGCATGACGTAATTCGTAATTCCGAACAATTTTGAAGCCTTCTAGATGCTTGTTAATAACAAGAGGGTGGATCATACCTTAGCTCGCAGGATAACGTATAACGACTCATCTTGTCAACTCTGATGGCACTGTGTATTCTTTTGCTCTACATATTTCGAATCGATCTTCGCGACAAGCTCAGCCAACTTCTTTGAAATAAATACTAATCTCAACATTTCGAATATACAAATTGACATTGATAAAGTCTTTAATAAACTTGACAATCTGAATACTAACAAATAGCCCGAAATTGACACAATCCCTCCTGTTTTCTGCAGATTAGGATTTTATGGATTATTTTCAAATCATCTATCGAAGCAGATATTTTTTCATATTTATGGAAAACAGATATTGTTACTACTATAGGATTATTTATTCAGAAATATTAGAAATTAGGAATTCCAATGATTTCTATTCTATATGATAAATTTATTGATAGATGGATCTATTTACAATAAATTAAACAGGAAACGATGGTTATTTAACACGAACTAAATACAATAATGTGCTATAACTAAAACAACTAAATGAATAATTCTCAACTCACAAATAGTTTACAACTCCTAACTCGGCAACTTTCTCTCGATTTAAACCTTCACAACTCGACTCTTAGTTAACGACTGCCGGTTAATTCGTCTTTCTCCCATAAGCATACCTTTCTCTTCTCATACCCCCACCACGTACGTATTCCGTAACGGTCCGCGATCATGATCACGTACGCCTCCTTCCGTGTAACTATTCGACTAAGGACCGACGACACATTGATGAGCCGCTTTTGACCCATTGAAGTTTTCCGACCCTTTCAACCTGTCGACACTTAGGCTTTCTCGCAACATTGTTTATAGCTGATTATATTTTATATACCCGATATTTCTTAAGCAATCTCCACAAATACTACACTATTACTACTGTCCACAATGCCACACTACTATTTTCAAATCCGCTGATAGAAACACTATCTTTAATCACAGATCAGTCTGTGTGCTTAAAGTGAAACTTTCGGAATTCGCTTGTTGACGTCCGTCACTACAAAATGCCATTTCAAGGTTCGTCGAAAAGACAGGTTCGTACTCGGTTCCGTTCGCGAAACCGCGTAATCTGTTGCCCGGGTACACGCATAGGTCGGTTCCAATATCCACGAGGAATTTCCGTTCGCATTTCCCAGTTTCCAACTACATGGGGGACGGCACCTTGTTGCGCAACTTTGGAAGATTTCGTGGTAGTAACATAGGCCCAGATGCTGCACCCTTTCTCTGGAACGCGGTCAATTGGTTTAGCCCGTCTCGTACCCGTTGCAGTCTTAGTTCCGTGATCTTTTTGCCGCTAAAGTTGGTCCGTCCTCTATTGACATCTCGTAGATCCGGTCTGCGATACTGGTCAAGATGTTTGCGTCCGTTTCGGTCCTAGCGGCCAGGATTTTCTGCATGTACGTCGGAAGACGGACTTTCCACACCGTCAGGATTAAGTCCTCCGGAGTCGTGGGGATGGACAGCTCCTTCAATGCCTTGTAAAACTCGGACGGTGTCCGATTTCCCATTTGTTCTCTCTCGAATAACTTCCACTTTCTCATATTATTCGAAATCTCTTCGGGGACATCAACTTGAGGCGTAAGATGTGAAGGGTGCGAAGGGATTACTCGGTGTATTAATTCAACACTGTCTTTATTAATGTCACTAGCGTGTATTGGCAGGACCGAACTCGGACTGTTACCTTCCACTATCTGATCGTTCGAATCAAGCAGTCTTTTAATAAGTTCGTCCCTCAACAGTAAGTATTGTCCCTTCGCTGGCGGATTGTGCACTATGTCCTTGACAAGTTTCAAGTATTCTTCCTGTAGGTTCGCGATGACGATGTTAAATCTCAATTCGTCATTCATGATGTGCTCGCACTCGAACTGCGCTTCTAACACAATAAACCACTTCACGATTTTTTCCGGCGAAAATGGCGGTATCCAGAGGTTGTCCACTGCTTCCATATCGTCGGTGATGTTCGTCACGGGCACTTCCTCGCCGACATTTGCCATCTCGAACACTCGTGATTCGCGGAAACGACGCCTATGTGGCACTAATACGTTCACCTCCTTCGCTTGAGATCACGTCAGGGTCACCAATTTGAGGCGTAAGACGTGAAGGGAGCCAAAGGAATACTCCGCGTATTAATTTTACAGTGTGTTTATTAATGTTACTAGCGCTCGAAATGTTGCCTCGCACTTTCTGTCACGAGCTTTCTTCGTTTCCCTCCTTTATAGGGTGCCCTCTGGGGTAGGGGAACAGTTTTTTTCTCTTGCCGAAAGCCCTTGCGCTCTTCCGTAAGTTCCAGGGTTTTCTTTTCTACAACGTCATAGCCTCGGACTTCAAGCCTGGAACTTTTTTTACGGCCTTTTGCCGCCATTATGTTTATGCATTCGATACCAAAAGGCCTATGCCTGTTAAATAAATAAATAGATAGATAAATAAATAAACAAACAAATAAATAAATACTTTAATAATATTTTAACGAGGAAAGTACACAAATTTTAATAAAACATTCTAATTACTTTAAACTAAAAATATTGTTACATGAATTTTATTCCATTATTATTAGAAATTAACTAAAAATATGCATAACATTCGAAAAGCTTTTTATATAACTCCACTGAAGCTTTATTTATGACATATTCAAAATAAGAAACTATAAATTTAAACATTAGGTTCGTTAAAAATCTACGAATCCGTTTTCTTCTTTTAGTACATTTTTGTACTTACTAATTTCATTTAAATAGTTGATGTAACATTTAATATGTCACATATTAATTTAAGATAAATTTTTTTAGTCCTCCAAAGCAAGATCCAAGTAAACTATAACGAAGTTGGCTTATTCGAATACTATACTGTGTTCAGTAATTAGTATAGCCCCAATAGGTTCACCGTCATATCTAATGGTTAAGCAAGATTACCAATTCATTTAGAATTAGTTTTTCATTTCTACTATAAAGAAAATTTGGAAATTGTGCTACTTGAAATTGATATTGATAATTACTACTAGAACATAGTATACTAAAACACATAAAATTGGCGTGCACAGAATGTCATTTTTATTACATTTTAATAGTGTAGTAACTTTGTCATATAATAAATAAAATAATTACTGCTATTTTCGCTTAATATCATCAATATTTCACAAAGTTTCCGTTGGCAGTAAATGTATTGGATCTTTCATATACATTTTTGAATTTATTTAAAATTTTGCTAATACAATAATAATAGATGAACATGTCTCTCATTCCAGTGCTAACGAAAGTTTAACAAATTTCAACAATTAATATAATATATTTATAAAAGTTCTCTATATTATACGTTCAAATGTTCTTGCGAGTCACTGTATGTGAACAAAATTAATCCACTTTTCACAATAGCTTGAGTCAACAAACATTGGAACCCCCTAATTACTAAATCACTTAATACGTCGTACCAGATTCGCAGGCTAAAAAAACACTACCCGTTAGAGCACAAGATTTAAGTAGATATTTATATTAAGTAATATTTGCTTATTTATAATACTTATTTATAAATTATACTTATCTATAATAAGTATCAACTTATTATAAATAATTAGCCATGTCACTGCGCCACGCCAGAGAAAATTACTTAAAATTCTCAATGCGAGAACTGATCGTACACTACTGGTAGATAAAAAAGAAAAACAATAGCTCATAGTTTTTGTCAAAAAAATGTTTTCCTCGGAGAAACAGTTTAGTTGAAAGAGTAGAGCTACAAACTTTCTTTACTTTGGCGAATTAATTTCATTTCAAATTAACCGAATATTGAAATTAATTACTAAATTACTAAATTACTTAAATTACTAAAACATTGAAATTAGATATTATATACGCAGCAGCCCAGGACCGTAGAAAAAGTTCCAGCGTTGAACCCAAAAAAAATTCAAAGCTGGGAGAGATCCATATTATTGTGCCCTTCAATACTAACTTTGTTTTGGGTTACAAGGTCTAGAAACAAAAAAAGATATGAGTAGATTGTTATTGTCGTTCCTTGTAATCTTCAGCTAGAGTTACACAAGAAGGTTAACATTTTGTGGTAACGTCTGTCAATATAAACGTATGAACGTGCTCCTTATGATATTTTTTTGGTATTGTAGCACTGATAGAGCAACGATCCAAATCGGCATACACAATCTCTGTACTTATATTTATTTCAATATATTTTGCTGTTACGAATTCATGCACTCGTTTCTTTATCAAACAAGCCTACACGTTGTTCACCTCATTTATAGGTCGGAGATGAAAGGACATCGGAGCCTTCCCTTTGGAACTTTGAGAAAATCCCTTAACACTGTCATCTAGATTCTACCATAGCCGTAATTAAGCAATTGTCGTCATTCAATCAGATTGTATTTGTTCGAGATTTGTGACAATGAGCTTGGCTCAGAAATCAAAATGGCGTCAAAGTAAGGTGTAAAATACGCTAAGAAGTTCAACTTTACATATATCACAAAGGATATAACCTAACAAACACGAAGATGTTAGCCCGCTGGGGGTAGCCACCCACGCGATAATCAAACAGCTAAAAAATTTCACCAAATGTCCAAATTGGACAAATTGTGAATGTAAATTATTAAATAATAAAAAAAAAAAGAGCTTGGGCTCGAGGCGACAACCAGTCGCCGAACGTAGCCGCGGTCAAGGGATGAACGTCTTGTCAAACAAAGGTATGGAGTAATAGTATAGCTCTCCTTAAAAAGAAATAGTTGTAGCGGCACTCGATAGTAAACATTCCAACAGTTTCTGTCCCGTGGCTCGCCACACGCAGACCTTATTCTCCGGGTAATATGATTACCAGATGTCAATGCATCTCCACAATACATATTCAGCTAGCCTGAGGGCCCGTTATAAATCTTAAAATTTAGTTAACTAAAGTCCTTCAAACAGACAAACAGTCCTTGTCCCAACTACGGAAAGATAGGGGAAATCTATTTTTCTCGCGAACGACGCTTCCCACTAGCAACTTTCCCTCAAGGGCGGTAGCATCCTTCTCTAACCACCAACATGGAAATTGACCAATTAACAGCAACGTCAATTTCCCTCACTTTCCGAACGAAGGCATCTCTCCACCAATCCGATGATCTCGTGTCCTTAGAGACCCCATCATAGTTTTTCCTCTGCAGGATCATCGCAATGGAAATTCATTCTCTCGCGAGGTCTCATTAACGAGTTACATAGCGCCTTTACGCTCGGTGGATATTCTACGTTTTAACAAAGAGTTAGTCCAGTAATACTTGTACCGTAAATAAGCAAGTTAAGTACAACATTTTGTTATCCCGTCGACCGCGGATTCGTTATTCAACCTAGGATCATTGTCATTAGCTTCTCGAGTATCTAATTACCACGGTTACTTGTCAAATTCTGTAATAATCATATTTTGCACTAGTCAATATCTTCTCTATTGCATAACAACAATGTCCAATCAAAATGAAAATTCGTTTCGCACCCCTAACCCTAACCCTAATCATAGTGTGAACCCGACATATACATATATTATAAATTGAAAAATAAAATACGCCTATCGTCGAACGTAATCTACATAACCATTCGGGAACTAGGATGCAAAGTGGTTTCCGGTATGAATTCTTTATACAGTGCACGTGGTCCTGACACTGAAATGAGATTTCCGCTTTAAAAGCCACGTTGACCGACGGAAAAATTTTACATTCTGTCCGTACCTTTAGCATACAAGTATACCATCAATTGTGAATTTCAAAATTTTCGACTGCCAACTTCGAACGCTCAGAATATATGTGCTGAATCGAGTGTATGACAAAGATTAAAAATTCAACAATTTCATCCGGCAAAATTCGGTGTGAAATAACAAAATTAAACATCTTTCTCGTAGAGGTGTAAAAAAGCTTTTAACAAAAAGGAACGATGCAGAATTCCAAATTGGGTTGAGTCAAATTGATTAGAATTTCGAGATGAATAATGATGATTTTATATCAGACACACTCGATTAAAAGTATTCAATTACTTGAATATTTAATAGTGTGTCTCTATCGTATAATTTTTCAATGCAAATTCTAGTTTATTCTTAAACATTATTTGTTCCATTATCGTTGATTCTATTATCAGAATAAGATACATAAGAATACATAAATAAATTGTAATAGAAAATAATGTAGTATAAATTAGTAAATAAAATAAATAAATAGAGAAAAATAGATAAATATTGTGGAATAATAAGTATTTGTTAAAAATAGATTTAAAATTATTTTCTATGTTAATGATTTACATATAATTTTATACACAATGTAATGTAGATCTAACATATTGTATATACTTCTGTGATCAACTGAAATTATACATACAGGAGAAATTATACAATTTTTATACTTATTTGAAGAAGAATATTATGTGTTTGAAGATGAGGCAACATGGTAAAATATAAAATAGTGTGTATATTATACCTATAAAATTGTGAATGAAATATAAAATAGAAGAATATAATGGTAAACGTATAAAATAAATAGAAATATGAGTATAAATAATGAATACTTGATATTGTATATCATATAATATGAATTAAGAGTGGCAATATTTAATGACGAAATGAAGGGGGAATGGCAGAAAGAGATAAAAATAAGAATTTAAAAATTACTGTCTTATAGAAAAACGGGAAATGCGAGTTTTTCACCTATGGCCTTCGATTGATAAAATAATGTAACAATATAACAATATCCGTTACTGTGGCTAACAATCGGTTACAGTTAATTAACTATTAATTTGACTACACAGAAATTATTTCGTAAAAATTCTAAGCTCCATTTTCTTTTCTAACCTCTTTTACATTCCCTTCCTCAATAAGTTGTACCTCAAATTTGTCTTACGTTACTTCCGTTTCTTTGGCCGCTTTGTCTCGTCAATTAAATTCGCGTTTTTCAGCTGCAGCTTTGCAGGAAAACGGGTCAACCAGAAAGTAGCCCACCCTAGAAACAGAAAGGAGACTACCCAGTGTACAAACACATCTAGGTGTGCGTACGAGAATCGCGGGCCATTCGAGGAAAATAATGGCGCTAGTGGAAGTGCATCGGCTAATTTACGAGTCGACATGGATGAAAACACGAGCTCTCCATTCTACGTATATAAGTACTTACACTATTCATCGTGGAGAAATGGCGTCAGCGGAATACCTCTACGAGGTGGTTCTTTGAATTCTGAATCGAATTCATTCGTCACACGAGTATACCTAGACTCTAGACTAGAGAAATGTGTTCAAATCGCATAATTTTTGTGACATACGCTAACATCTATAAGTATCTCGGATATTTCATACAATTCTATAAGAAGACCGATGTATTTGTTATATTTTCAAAGTTATAATTTACGAACGTTCCTTTACTGTTAACATTGTATCTTTGGCATAACTAGAATCCAATATCCTGCTCTATCAAAACTAAAACAAGGAATATATCACTCCTTTTATATTACTCACTAATTTTATGCTTATTTATAGCGAATATCTGAATCGTCATATAAAATTTCGAAAGTTTCAGAATGTGGCTAAAAAACACATATTTCTATCTACTTTCAATTATTGCTCTTTCATATATATTAATTAATATTTACTATTATTTTTATCAATATGTACTAACTATACATAAGAAGATTATAGGAAAAGAACACCTGATAGGTCAAATTTCTTATTTTCTAAAGGACAGCAGTTTTAAGATTCAGTACATTGTCTATCAGTTCCATATTACCAAAATTATTCTTATATTTCATTCCGAAGTTAAACATATGTTTTTTCATTGTCATACAAATTTTCAAAATATTTCTCGTCATGATATTAAAGTATTGCTTGTCTTAACACGTTGACTGCCATGAGGGTCACCGGTGACCGACACTCGATTTAGCTATAGCGCCGTGGGGGCCACCGGTGACCGGCGACGCAGCAAGTATTAAAAGTACATTGCACGATTGTTTGAAAAAAGGACAATCGTAATAATTGTCTACAACGCCGTGGGGGTCACCGGTGGCCCTCACCACGAAAAATACTTCAAGCATGATTTTATAACTCATTTTATTTTCTGCAAATAATATTTCAACATAATATGCATCGCATAATGAAAAGTTCATGTCTGCGCCTTGAGCAAACCATGGAAAATTCGTCTGGCAGTCAACGTGTTAATAATATTACCTCTCATTTTTATAAAACTTAAAACTCGATTTATCAGTTTTAAAGAAATTTACGTATATCTGTAGTATTGTCACGACCGGCTCACTTTAAAATTGGAGATAAAGATGTGGCGACACTTGGCAACAATGTATATCGCCGAAGCTAAGCGCCTAATGAACCATCAATATCCCAACGGTCCTTCCGCCGAATGTTCGAGAGGAAGGCACGTGGCAACAGTCGCGGATGCCTAACAAACTCGAGGATAGTGGGGATATTGAGGGGTGATAAAAGAAAAATAACCGAATCCGATCGGAAGTCGAGTTGTAAGAGTCAGTCTTAAAAAGTCACGCCTAAAGCTCGGAAGTAAATTGTAAACCAGGTGTTAGAAAAAAAATAAAGTTTCTTTTTTATTTTTCATCTTAAATTTCTTTTTTATTTTTTTATTTTTTTTTTTTTTTTTTTGTTATTTTACGTGACAATATCGTAGACGAAAGACCTAAGAGATATCGGGTGAACTATAAACAATGTCGCGAGAAAGTCGAAGTGCCGACAGGCCCAACAATGTATCGTCGATCCTTCAATCGAATAGTTTCGCGGAAACGGCCTGCGTGACCCTGACCATGAGCGGTTGCGGAACACGTGCGTGGTGGAGCTAAGAAAAAAGACAAAGGGATGCTAAGGGAGAAAGACGAATTAACAGTCAGAGTGTTAGTTGAGAAGTCAAAGAGTGTGAATCGAGAAATCAAAGAGTGCGAATTGCATTGTCGAGATAGTGTTGCTAGTGTTGTCGAGAGAATATGGTCTGCGTAAGAGAGAGCGTTGGAACCGTAGTGACGAGAGTTGCAAATTACTTGTAGCTGTCTAAATTATAATACGTTATTGTGATTAGTTCACGTTAAACAACCATCGTTTCCTGTTTAATCAACATCTGTTTAATTCATTTATTGTAAATAAACTAATTGTAGTAAAGATGCTACAAACCCAACAGATTATTTTCATGAATCATAAAGTGATTTTGAATTAAAAACTGTTCAATTTATTAGTACTTGGTTTGGTTCTATTGCTTTCTATTTTTTATGAAATAAATTCATTTTTATAAGTGCCTCCTTTATAAATAGACTATGAATGTTGAAGTAAATTCATATGTGCAATAGAGCTTAAGTATCGTGGAGAAATAAACGATGACTTTATTCTAAATAGAATAAATAGAAAAGTTATGTTAAGATTGTGGAAAACCTCTACGAGTCTCTTTCAAATGTGAATTGAATTCGCTCGTCATGGGTGCAGCTACGCGACTGCACTCTGTCGCGGAAAATAATTTGCCGCTCTCGTGGTTACGTTCGAACGATATTAAATCGTTCGTCGATCGATGGTCGACCGACTGATTCGATGCTAAACGATTTGAACTTTAACCCTTCCGCTACGAGCAGCTTCTTCGCCACGGCACTCTCGCTGAACGAGCCGTCGCGGCAAAACAGTGCACGGTGCGCGAGAAAGATTTCAGCGGCCGCGTTTACGCCTCACTGCAAACCGAGCTGCTCTGACGGTGTTTTTCGAAGAAAAAACTTTCCTCAAAACAGAATATTTATAACTTCTTAACACACTCACTTTTAATTACAATTTGGAAACAAATAACATTACTTTTAATTACAATTTGGAAACAAATAACATTACAGAATATGATAATACGATATAATATAATATAATTGTATGATACTAATAGCTTTTAATAATAGTATTGCATGTGGTATTTCGCAAATCGCAAATCGCAAATCTGGCACTGGCATCGCGATTTGCTCCACAGTTCCCATCAATCGATCGTAATCGACAACACACTTCGGTTTTTTAATCATTTTTTGCGTGAAATAATGACGTTTCGTGTCAACCAATTCTTCATTGTAGAAAGAGGACAACATATACACTGCCCTCTTGTTACAACATTTTAGGAGAATGAACAATACTCGACGTATGTACAATACGAGGCATCTTACGCAGAGCAACTATAGTCGTCCGTAGTAAGTCAGTGGCATCTGACGCAGAGCGACTGTAGTCGCTCGTAGTAGCGAAAGCGTTAAAGCTTCCCGAATAGTTTGTTTTAGTACGTGCAATTAGCTCTGGCTAGAGCCAACTCGTCTCGATACTTCTTGTTCGAGTTCGACAGCGTACAGATTACTTTTAAATTAATTCTATGTCTTTTTAGGGTCGATACGGGCAATGATCTAAGAAGATAGTGGGACACCGACACTCGAAGTCGTTACTCGAGTGTTGTTCCATCTGTGTACCAATTTCTCTACCAATCTATCGTATTACGGAGGAAAGAATCAGGCAAAGTGAAAACACATTCTGTTGGATATGAAATAATTATATTACTTTCGAAAACAAGTTGTCGATCAAACGCATCGATATGATGTTAAATAAAGGTATTAAAGTTTCTTAAATGTAAAATACTATAAATATAAAATATATAGAAAATTTAAATCGATCTGATATGAAGAAAATTTTTAAAGATTTAAATTTTCCTTTATTATTAAGGAGAAAATAGTGAAAATAGTGAATAGTGAAATAGTGGAAAAGTGAATAAATGAAATGTTGTTGGAAAGAAAGTATTTGTTGTTCCTCAAAGTTCATTTTTATTTTGTAACATTTAAGAAAATTTTTCACGTTGTCCACCTCATCTATAAAACTGCTAAAAAATCGAATCTGAACTATTGGTTGACCATTTTATTATCTTGATTTTGTCATTTTATAAAGAATATTGAAATATTTTGCTACAGTGATAAAACTTAGTACGGTATTGGAAGACAAGTAGGAAAGTTTCCGGACATTTGTATCCCTATTTGAATACGAATAACTTTTTCTGTACCTTTCTATGTATTTTTATGTATCTGATGTACAATATAATGTTTGTACATATGACTTTTCATGCAGCCAATTGGGTACGAAAGATGGGACAGAAAATAGGACTAATATAAAATCTAGAAGGAAGTAATAAATTACCAGGTAGAAAATGGTGACACTTTTCACTTTTCAGAAATACTGTGACACTTGTTAAACAAGCTGTAGTGTGTAGTGTTTTGGAAATGCCTCAATATCAGTTGCAAGCATATGTTATAAAAAAGCAGGTTCATATTTAAAAATGTTAATATGACCTTCACAGGACCGTTTCAATGTCATTGCAAATATACAAGGATATAGTATGCCACTCTCGATATCATACCTAAACTTTATGTCTGAAACATTTCATTCATTTCGGAGTATTTCAGTGTTTCGAGTTAAATCAGTCATATTGCACAAGTTTGAATTAATTATTAGCATAATATTTATATCTTTCATTATAAACATTTCTAATATATCAGAAAAGAAAACGAAATATTCATATTCCTTTATTCTTACTTAAAATCTGAATAGAAACTTTTTCTTATTAAAGGTTTTTTAATATTATATTAAAGATACTAACTGTGAAAAATAAAATGTTCATATTCACCCGATCATTGTCACTCATACAAACCAAATAAATAAATGATATTAAACGAACTTACTGCTGGAATTGGCCAAGCTAAATTTAAACATATACACATTTAATTTTTAAATCTGACCCATCAACGTGTGATTGTCGAAGCATCATGAAACACATTTACTTAAATTATCCTAATAATAAGTATATAAAGTTTCGAACTGAATTCCGAATTCCTTCTCCACTGAAACATAATTTTCTACGACATTTAATCTCCATACTATTTTCATCCATCATGCACGTAATCGACGTGACATTAACACTGCCGCTCGCATAAATTTACTAGTAACCTTAACCAGTAACCGACGTTTTCTAGTAAAAAATTTCAAGTTCGTAGACTTCAGATATCTTGCGCGTGACACCAACGTGGTTTCACCACGTAGCTGTTCTGCACTTGATATCACATTGGTGCCACAGGACATGAAAGTGCTAAAATTTATTTAACAAAGCTATTAATATATTCTATCTATGTGATCTAACAATTTACTAAATAAATTAATTATATCTACGCTTACATTCAAATTATCTCAAATTCAAAAAGATATTAATTATAGAATAAAAAGAAAATAGCATAAGTATTTCTTACTCAATGCAGAAAACAGTATCTATACATTTCCTGTAGTAATATTTAGATGAAAATTCTAATAATAATTCTAAATAGGAACATTTAAATAAAGATTTAATTATAATTCTTAATAGTAATATCTAAATAAAAATTCTAAATGATAATTTTACATGACATTTCAGAACATAAGTTTTCACCATAATTTAAAGAATTTTCATCGAATGAAAGAGAATACTATCCTTTACAAGCTCCTTTCACTTCAGAAAACAAGATACTAAGTTAAATTCATTTAAAATGCAAACACGTAAAGTTTCCTCTGTATCTTCTTCCGTGTCTTGTAACAAAGGAAATTTTGCACAAGAACAAATTGTTTTAAGGGTCCGCTAATGTTAAGTAATTAATTAATTTCCAATTGCACTCGATACGTTCGTGTTATTCTCGACCGAATTACTTGATTCCGATAGAGAATCGAAGAAAAAGAGAGAAAGAGAGAAAAAAAGAACTAGCTTAATCTCTCTTTCGTTGGTAGCGTTTTTCATTCTGAAATTGAGTTCATCGACTCGACGCCATTATCCTTCTCATTACGTACTAATTAAACCCTCTTCATCGGTTCTGACAATGAGAATAAACGCATAAACAGTCTGAAGAATTACACGAAACGCATGGGAAGATATTAATTCGATCTCGATTCGCGATACCGTTCAACTTTTATTTCCTTGAGTTTTAAAGCATTTGTCAGCAATTGACAGCTGCATGACTTCTTTTCAATTGTTAAATAAATATTACTACCTATGAAATACCTACCTACTAAATGAATATTGTTACTAGATCAAGTGAAAATGTGTAAGTTATTACTGTTCAAGACAATTAAAAAGGTAAGGACCTATGACACTGCTGAGTGAACCCTAGGAGGAGTCTAGGTCCGAGAACTCTTGAAGGGCCAACAGTGTTACAAATCACTCGGTAAAAGAAGCAAACTTCTATTCTTCACCCTCGTCGTAAGCCATCAACAACCGGGCAGATGGGTGAAATCAATTCTCAAGAGCTGTTGTCTTCCATTTGACGTAAACTAAAAGTCGTGGTCTGGCCGCCGGACACGACAGTCAGTTACATATAGTTAGTCGTAGATTACGGTCCATTTCCATCTTACAAAGATCAACGATCGTGGTCCAACCGCCGAGCACGACAGGGTCACTTACGCAAAGTCAATAGTAGAGTACGTTTCATCTCCGTCTTACGAAGTTCAAGGGTCGCCGTTTGACCGCCGGACACGATATAAAGTCTATGTTGTGTATGATATTCAGAAAGGACAGTTCCTTAATAGTCGCGCATCCAATGAATTCATATAGTTCACTATGTAATCAACTGTCTGGCTTGCAACTCCTTCCCTCCGTCATTCCGCTCACAACCGTGAGCGTTTGGACGCGTACAATTATTATGATTTATTTTCTTAATGTTTTCACAGTGTAAATGTAATAAAACGATGAAGAATTTATAATGAAGGACTCTTTATTCTCAACATTTCGTATATTTCTATCTATTAGACATAGAAAAATTTCAAGTCTTTATAGGAAATATGTGAAATTATTAATTGTATTGCTGTATGATAATATTTAAAAAATGTTTATGTATATGCATAATGATACAAATATAATAATATATATAAAATATTTGACGGCCATCTCTCTCTCTCTCTCTCTCTCTTTCTCTCTCACCCTCGGGAAGAGATTATCCCAAATTAGATATGCAAATTAAATCTTACTTTAACTCCTATTTTCTTTGCGCGATAGTAGAGAATGTGCAAATTTCTGATAAAATTGGTTGATAAATTTATCGGAAATTAGCAACATCTACAAACAAGTAAGCATCTTCAGAATGCTTAAGCGATGTATATATATATATCATCTGATTTAAAGGGAACCAGGATAACAGAATGTACCGATCGCATGCAACAGTACGCCTTAAGGCCTGTAAATAACTCGCAAAACATTAGAAATAAAATGTTGCATAACGCTGTATTGATTCCCAATGATTTAACATCTCAATTATTCCTAAGTATCTTATCGATTCGTCTATTCGAGGTAATAGAAAAATAGATTACTGGGAAGAATACATCGGTTATAAGAAAAATGATAATAAGTAGATGGTATTCGATGTGATGACAAAAGAAAATCAATGCAGACCCAGAACCAACCAGCATTGAGTAACTTTTTTATCGTTAAGACTGTCAGACTCCCGACACTGGATACAAAGCCGATCATCCGGATTGAACGCGATTGCCTTCTGGAAAATAGATGATTCCCCGACTCGGGACAAGGATATTGCATCGTAATGATATTGCATTCGATCTATGGGAATTAGTAGTAACTACTGTTAGGTAATGGTTGCCAACGCGTCTCAATACTAATGGTCAAAGGGGAAATCGGCAGATACGCAAATAAATACAAGGAAAGAACAGCAACACATCCAAACAAGCTGGCTGCTGAAGCGAGCAAAATTCTCATTAAAAAAAGACTAAAGAGAAAACATAGCACTGACCTCACTAAAGAAATAAAATAGACAAACTCGAGGATGGTATCCCGCTGAGAGTAGCTATTCGCATGTTAATTAGCAGTAAAGTTAGAAAAGTTTACCGAATGTCCAGCTGGACAAATTGTAAAGTACAAATTAAATAAAAAAAAAAAAAAAGAAACAATAGTGGAGTGAAGAAAAGAAGACTTTCCCGAGCTTGCTTGGCAAAAAATAGGGTTAGACCTATGCCATAAAGACCACTGGTTTCTGATCATAACAAACTATTACTTCAGATTCCTTGAAATATTCCCACTAAAGTCATTATCTAAAAAAGAGATAATAGAAAATTGTAAAAAAGCATTCGTTAGATTCGGCATTCACGAAATTGTAAGAAGTGATTACCACACACAGTTTTCGTTCAGATTCCGTCGGTTTGCGAATGACTTCAACCTTATATGTAACAAGTTCGCCAAGGTTCTTACAGAGCAATGATGCCAATATAAAAATTGCTAAAAGTACTACACAAACTGCGATGATATTAACACTTAGCCAACCGCGCGCGCCATTGCGAGCTATACGTTCCCACGGGCGCTTGGCAAGTCAAACTTTCGACCGCGCATTTTTCCAAGTATCGAGGACTAATATTCACTACTTAAAAAACAAAGAAGTTTAAAAATTATTTGAGTGGTCAATTATATTTTGCGGTAATGATTTTATTTAACGATTTCACATATTGTTTATACAAAACATCAAATTAAAAGTATATATAAAATGTATAAAAATATAGGTTAATTACAAACATTAAAGATGACTAAAGGTAAATAACATGACTTGAACATGAAATTAAAAATTTTTTTTTTACAATATGGTATCGTTCGATTATAACTTTATTTAGTCATAACTGATAGTGTAACTTTTTAATTAATTTTAACACCACTAGATTGATGTATTTTATTATATACTGTACTTTATAAAAGCAGAAAAAGTGACGCAATTAATTAGGGACAATTCCGGGTAAACAATAACTGATAATAACAAAAAAAAGAAAGAAAACGCGTTGCAAAAGTCAAAAACAATCTTCCCGTTCAATCACGCAGCAATGTATTGTATTTTACAGAAGGGAGATTCCCTATTCGGTTGGCTAAGTGTTAATATAGGTCTCTTAAGCTACAGAACAGTATTGTTATTCGTTAGAAAATTAATATATTCAAGAAAGATTCGGTCTCATATCCTTTTTTTTTTTAAATAACTTAGGTCTCCTTATAGAACACGACAGAGTAGCTTTTAAATAAAATGCGAGAAAAAATAAACAGGAGAAAATGTACAATAACCTACACGTGAAGAAACTTTCTGTATTAAAAAGAAGCGATAAGGTTTGGATCATAGACATGTAATTGTACACCAAAATTATAGATCAGGATGATAGTAATTCATACTTCATTGGAACAGAAAGTGGTGGCAAGGTTCGACGAAATCGATGACACCTCGTCTCGGTTCCGTACAAACACAGTTTGAAGATGAATGGCGTTAGTGTACCAATAATAACTCCTGAGTCTGCGCGAGCCAGTACACCGATATCCTCAAGTGTAAACGACAACCAGAACATGAACAGCGAAAATCCTGGCACACAAGGTAAAGTGGTCCGAAACGACAATCTCGACGATAGCGTAGGTTATCTCGGAATAGAAAACCTCCCGAAATACTGATCTGTTTTGTGTAAATGTATAACATCTACTACCTATAAGGTTACGAATAAGGACAACAACGCCCTGTGGACAAAAAGAGTTAAACACGAGAGATCACGCTATGCTTGAACAATTCTGAAACCATAAAACCGAACAAAAATAATGGAAGAGACGATCAGCGACGACGAATACGAAACCGAAGAAGATGAGCAGCATTCATTAACAAGAAGAGTCCTTACAAATTGCTCGATACTGAAGGAACCATGATATCTAGACGATCATGTTATGTTAGCGATAGAATTTGTCAACGGATCGGAAGATCTAGAAACGTTTAAAACTGCTATGAACAGCAAAGAAAGAGCTAAATAGAGGGAAACCATGAATGTGGAAATGTTCTCCCTACAAAAAAATTAGATATGAAAGTTAATGGATCTACCAAGGAATGTGAATGTGGTACCGTGAAAATGAACTATTCGAGTGAAAAGAAATCCCGATGACACGATCGACAAATACAAGGCAAGGTTAATCATTAAAGGATTCAATCAGTGTTAAAACATAGACTACAGCCAAACGTTTAGCCCAATTGTAGGGTTAGCCTACTCAGTAAAAGTTTGTATAGGCTGAAATAGGTCTCAAAAACAAGCGTTTTGCAGAATTGCTCGTGAAACTGGGATTTCAAACAAGCGATGTTGAATCTCGTTTGTACATCCGAGATAAGAATGGCAAGGAATTCATACTCATCCTATATGTAGATGACGGATTGCTAGGAACAACCGATCCAGAAGAATTAATTTTTATGTAAAACGTAAAAGATTGTACGGTAACATAGTAGGTTCATAAAAGAAATTAAATTCGTAAGATGATTATGCAAAATCCAAAAATACGTAAGTGCCCGAATATTTATCAACAGAGTATGTAGTGTACATCAAATATATTTAATGGTTTCACAGAGAAAATATTTTTTAAGTCTGATTTTTTACTTTTCTTCGTAAGCAAATGCATAAATGATATGCAAATATTACATTTTTTTCTATTATGGATATGAGAAGTTAAATTAATAATAAATAAAATTTAGGTTATTGTGGAAACTAATGGTTTTTTTTTCATTAAGATAGAAACAAAAAGAAACATAAATAATCTACTGAAAGTTGAAATAAGTAATATCTGGTTACTTCTTTCCATCAAACACAAGAAATAAACTTTAATGAAACTATTTGGGTTTGAAGGAAGCTTGTGCAGAATATGAAATAAAGTCGGATGAAAAATCGATTTGATACTACAATTTCGGTTGGGTTAAACGAGAAGCACGTAGCATAGATATCACAAAAGCAACATCAATCGTGACAAGACGTTTTATTCGTAAATTGTTCACCGATCAAAAAGTGTTGCAACAACGATGTACCGGATATATCAATGAAATATCATAAATTTCACATAAAGAATACTTCATCAAAGATGTCTATCTCAAATCCGGGCGTTTCTTTGAGAGGTTCTTCGTCAACGCTGCAGTGATGGATTTTCGCGTGTACGGACGTAAAAGCGCACCCGGAGTTCCGTTTTTCGAGGAACCATACTAATCCAATTGCAAGTACGACGGCTGAAATTGGAATTTAAAAACACGATTCGAGAGACGCTTTGCTTTTTTGTCATGTATCGAGATATTTGTGAACGGCCTGTCAGTTTCGGCAATGATCTCTATCTGTACCGGTAGCAATCTGCTCCAATGAAATTAGTGCAATTTTCAACGAGTTAACTAAATCATTCGTATGTGTTTGTTTAAATGAAATCAATAATTTCTAAGTCAAAGTCATATAGGATTAGAATTCTATAGAAGGTGTTAATTATAATAATCAACAACCAAAGTTAGTTAGAAATTAATTGATAATGGACTAAAATATACAAATTAGAATATTTTCCATTTAAAAATCGGGATCACGTATGTATACTTTTTAAAATATATGTGAAGAGTCAAGAAAAGGAAATGATAAATACATTCTTGCTTATTTTTTTATTTTTATACCGCTGTATGTTTAAGAGAAAGTATTTTAATATAAAGGAGCTAAAAGTGGAATCTGTTAGGTCCAAAAATATAGTTGATGAAGTTTTTCAGTAGTCTAAGGTATATTTGTTATAACAAACAATGCTTTTACATATATGAAGAGATTGGAAAAATACATGTTAAACTCTGAAATCAAATAAAAGCACACTTTTTATAACATAGAATAATGATGATAATAATAAAAATAATAAAAAATTAAATTTAATAATTTAAAGAAGATTCCTCATTTTAACTTTTCGGCGAACTGCATTGCTAAAACCTTCTTTGTATTTATACCATACACCATTCTTTGTTAAACGATTTAACGAATTGATTGCTTCTTTATCCAATTTGTTGTGTTTCTCTTGATCGATTGTAATAATTCTTCCAAAGAAATCCTTATATTTCTGTAATTATCATTATTTTTGTAATATTTACATTGAAGAGGAATTAAATAACATTAAAAGAAATGTAGAAAGTTATTACTGTTTCTGTTGTTTTCGTTTGAAGATTTTTAGATTGCTCTATAATATTAGTTTTGCTAGCTGCATCATTGGATATCTTAGCAGCAGGATCTGATGTTGAATTGGTTATAACATTATGATTTGTAATTCTTTCATTTTTACTTTGAATAGATCTTGTTGTATTTTTTATTGCATTTTCAGCTCGTCGTAATCGTTCAGCTTCTAACTCTTGAACAATTATTTGTTTCACTGTATATGTGAGTGTTCGATGATACTTACAATCCGGAAAAATGCCTATTTCAAATATATTACTGAAAAAATATAATTAATTTGTACATTTTACATACAAATATAGACTATACTTTTCTAACTTACGGATCTAGTTTATAGTCATAACTTTCATCAAGATTCTTTTCTTGAATGAATGTGAGGCCAATGTCAATTAAAATATTCACTAATCGATTAAGATCATCCTTCTCTTTGTCTGAGTGTAAATGTCCAGAAACTGTTCGTAATTGCGGAGATAATAAATCCGGAAGAAAAGGAGCAATGTCGATTGTTAAAATCACACTGTTACGACCACTACTTCGTTGAACAGCAGTTAGAATACCAACGTTCCTTGCATGTTTTTGACTCATCTAGGAAAATTGAATTTTTAAATTAAATTTATGAGTCTAGATCATATCGTATGTATATATGATAATTATATATACAATATATGTAATTCTTACTTCATATGCAATGGAAGGATAGGATAATTTAATATTTCTTGCGGTTGCAAAGTATAAATGCCAGGCAACGAATGTATAATTTATATAAGGCATAACAGACCAAGTTTGAAGACTTGCAATAAGAGATAAAATTTCATCAAAAAGTTGAAACCATTGTAAACATAATGCTATATAACTAAAATTATCACTACAAGCTTCTGGATAATTATGGAATATGCCTTGAGCTAATTTTTCTGTTTCTCCTAAAGCAAAAAATAAATGTTACTAATATCTTAAAAATTTGTATTAATAATATTACTATAAAAATAATTTACCATTTTGCACAGTCTTTAGTACAAGTTGAACTCTTTCTGAAAGAGGCAGTATACCACTTCTATTCATAGGTATTTTTAATATTTGTTTCCACGAGTCAAACAATCCTTTTCTACTATCTTTTAATGCAAAAGATAAATTATCACCTAAACTAATACCACCCATATATTGTAATGCTCCTAGACATGATCTAATATCGCAACCAGATACTTTTACTAATCCTAAAAGTGCATCAGGATTTACTTTTAAATTTTCTTTTTGTGATATTTCCATTAATCTGTCTGCTACTTTTGTAGCACTAACTTCTGGTACTGGTATAATGAGGGCAACTGCTCTAAGAGCTCTATAATAAATAAAATAAATATAAATAAATGAAATAATAAATAAATGAAATAAAATTAATATTCATGCATAGGAGTATATGAATCATACAAATAAGTTGTATTAGAAATTTACCTTAAGGAAGGAGTATATGGTTCATTACAGATGCATATTACAGGACGGTGACAGGAATTTGATTGTTTAGCAGTTTTTGTCTTATCTTTCTTTCCTTTTGAAATTAATTTACCTTGTACGAACTTAAGAAGAAGATCGATTGATGCAGCTGGTGCACCATCAATTTCATCTAAAACTAAACAATTTGGCTTTGGATCGTTTCCCATTACTGCTTTCATTTGTGTTGATGCAAGAAGGACTTGTCTATATTTAACAATACATATCTATAGAAATTTGCGATTTCAGTTGGATATTAATTTTAATTGTAAATTACCTAAATGCATCTGGACTTCTTTCATCACTTGCATTAATTTCTACTACATTATAGCCAGCATGTTTGGCTGCTAAATGGGCTAACGTAGTTTTTCCTAATCCAGGTGGTCCACTAAGTAGCACAATTCTCTGAATTGGGAAACCTTTACTATCTACTTCCTGAAAAGCTTTTTCATCCATGAACTTTTTATTTTTAAATGTAAAATTTACTTTTTTCTTCTTGTTATTGACATAATTTCGATTAAATACTATTTTATCCCAGAGTTTTATCCAATGTAATAAGTGTCTGTTTACACTTTCATCTGAAAGTAACTCCATGTAAGATCTAGGTCTATATTTATCAACCCATAGTTCATCATCTTTAGCAGATTTTGTAGCATTAAGGTAGGGAATGTCACAACTGGCACGCTTAACATTCTGTAATATCTACAAAAGACTTGAAATTCTTACAATATGCATGTCATTAAAGTTATTACAATATATGTTGAAACAAGAGATAGTATATATCTTCAAGTCACTTACAATTTCTTCAGCTGCAGTTTTAAGTTGACTATATGGTACTGACAATAAGTTAGAAATCGAATCTGTATTTTTTTTAATTTTATTTTGCTCATTATTTTTTACTCTTATATAAATACGTTGTGCATCATGTGGCCTAGTCAGAGCTATAAAATTCCAACGGGGAACTCTCAATGATATTGACTCTTTCTTGCTAAATAAAATTATGAAGCAAATAATATGAATCTTTTACTTTCAAGTATAAAAGTTAGTGTATTTTCTTTTAACATACATTTCGACATCTTTTCTGTTAAAAGAAACTCCACTGTCACATTCATTAAACTTAACCTTAGCATCTACTACCACTTTAATAATTTCTTGAGGTTCATTCCATCGTGGTTTCTTTTCTTTTGGTTCCTGAATATTAGCTATAATTCAAATACTATGATTTATCATATATATGAATGTTTTAATTTATATGAAGATACATACCGAAATCATTTACATCTAATATATCTGAGATATCACCAAAAAGTTCATTATAATTCCTCTTTTTTGTAATATCTGTATCAAAATTGTCATTGTTTTCAATAACTTTACTAGTACCGGGAATACATAATTCATTGTAATTACTAGATGTAGGAGTATTTAATTCCTTATATAGATTTGATATCACAGTATTCAATTCATCTTCTCTTTGTTTCTCCTTCAAATTCTGAACTTCTTGAGGCTGTTCTCCTTTTTTTTTTTCAAGCTCTAAAAGTAATTTAAATTTGTAATTACATTTATTTTGTAACTTTAATTAATTTTTCTTTACATTAATAAACAAAAAGTTTATTAAATAATAGGATAGAATATCCTATTAAACAAAGTTTCCTATTTCTTATACACAAATTCTTAGATCATTTACATAAATTTATAAGAAGTTATGACAGCAAGGTTATAATTCGTATACCTTCAATTTCTTTTAAAACTTCATATTCTTCTTCGTGAACTAAATCAAATTCTTCATCAGGATCGGGAAATTCAGACTCCATAATTGCAATTTGCTTTACAAATATTTTAATTGTTATATATTGGTCTTTTTCAAATTTAATCTTAGTTGTACATTTTTGTATACGTGTACATTATCTATTATATTTTGCCGCGTATTTTTCCGCGGGAATTTTAAATCGTAACACATGAATAAATAAACAAATATGATTTCATAGTCAATGAAGATAAGTGATATCAATATATATTTAATTGTATTAATATCTATTTTATTTCTGTTAATATCTATTTTAATAATACATTTTCATATAAAAATTTTTTCGACATTTTTTTCGACGAACTGTGGGTCGTATATTTACCATTCTCTTGGAAAATGATATTAAAATTTCATTAATTCACTACGTATACACATATGTATATAAAACTGACTTTGTTTATAATATATTTACATCTTACAGTCACATAAACTTTACGTAGTGTGCCATTACTAAAACCGCTGCGGTTCAGCGAACACTTTTATGAGCTTGTGTACAGTATCAAACAAAAATATTGACACAATCCGGATCTTCGTATAAAATTCTTCGTAAATCTGTAAAGAATGTGATTCTCTATTTAATCTTTTTGTAAAATATAACTGTTGGTTCTAAAGTTTACCATGGTATACCATATAATTACAAATTTAAAAAATAATTATGATACAGAAGAAAGGTAGAATACACACAAAGGTTAGTGTTCAGCGAAACAGAAGTATCGGCACACTTGCGATTTTGTTATATAAATTTATTATAACATTTAATTTAATATTTAGTATGTAATCCTACTTTTTTATGCCAGTTTTCAGACGATTTGATATTGAATGTACTAATCTTTTGGTGATTTTTTGATCTATTTTATACCATTCCTCAAGGAGTACTTTTTTCAGATCTTACTTATTAATACGATGTGTCTTAATCCTTCTTCCTAATTCAAACCAAAGATGCTGAATAGGATTTAGGTCTGAGGATTGTGAGAGTCATTAACATATACGGTGTATTAAAAATGATTTTTAAAAATTGTTTAATAATATAGGTTATGTGTGTGGAATCATTATCCTGTTGAAAATAATAATCTTAACATAAATTTTATTTTTCCGCCTTTTTCCAAACTTCTGCTTCCAAGTATTTAATTAATTATATTTGTCCGTGATATTTTCGATAAAAATAAGCTTTCCTACACGAGAAGAGTACATACACCTCCATACCATCACCCTACCTCACCCGTATTTGACGGTTTGGATATATTTTTTTTTATCTAATTCAGTATTCGATTTTTGTCAAATTAAAACCTATCCACAACAATAAAAAATATTCGATTTGCTTTCGTCTGAAAGCAGTATCTTGTCCCAGAATGCTTTTCTTGTACATAATTAATAACAAACTTCAATGACTTTTTTTATTAATTTCTTTTAGTGCATGATTTTCGTTTTGCAACTCTTGATTCATATCCATCAGATTTTGAGCGTTCTTCGAACTATTGAAACTGGGGTCTATTCCCGCGTTAGATTCATTTTTGCACTGTTCCAGCTATTTCCGAGGATTTTTTCTCGTCTATAAGCTCTCGGAAGACATCCGTTTCGTGTGGCATTTGTCAAATCTTTTCCGCAAAAAAATTGTTTAATCATTTTTTCTACGGTAAAAGGGCATTTGTTAATAATAATTGTTTAATTACACTTTTACGGCAAAATGGTTTCTGTTAATAATTTTTTGCGGACAAGATTTTCCTTGTTTATATAAATTTAATATAATATTTCTTTTACCAATCATTGCTTCTTCTGTTTCATTTCTTATTATTTTTATTTTTTCTGCGTGTAAAGACAAGTGTAAGACAATGTGAAGTTCGAACGCCTGGGACGACGCCTGTCCCTCGACCTATTGTCACGTGCCATAAATTAAGGTTTCAGCCGACTAGCGGTCCCGACGTCCTGCAATTGCGACTTCTGAAAATGCAAGATTTTGAAGATTTACACGTACGAAAGTCAGACTGAGCAGTTGGCAGCACAGGAATCCTCCAATTGAACGATACATGGGCAACAGCTCACTTCGTACAAGTCGTAGAGAAGAAGATTATATTCGAAAGCGTAAACCATCCTGCGCGATGTTTTGAAGAAAAATCGTAGATTAAACATTATACCTATCTATTCATTAAAATTCATAACAGCACATCGAAAACCTCATGAAATTTTCGAATAGAAAGAATTAAACCTTAGAGTGCTATGGATGCATATATGCGTTTGACGAAAATCATCGGTGTGGACTAAGGACGCATATATGCGTCTGGCGAGAGCCATCGGTGTGGACTAAGGACGCATATATGCGTTTGTCAATTTTTCCGAGCATCTACGCAGAAGTAATACTATTACGTTTGTGTGAGATAAATATAAATGCATTTCAATGTTAATGCCGCGTTCTGTCTTTTCTTTTTTTTTTTATTTAATACTTTGCATTCACAATTTGTCCAATTTGGATATTTGGTAGAATTGAAATTGTCTGTGAGAGAATATTGGTCTGCGGACGAACTGTTGAAAAGCAATATTTTCCGCAAAATAACAGCACGAGATCGATACATGGTATTATTACAAATGTTGCACTTTAACGATAATAATACAGTAAGTGACGATCCTTTAGCAAAAATACGACCAGTAATCGATAAATTAAAGATTTCCTTATNTCGCAGTCATTTGCACATTATGAAAATCTATGCGTCGATGAAAGTCTTTTGCTGTACAAGGGCAGATGTTATTTTATACAGTTTATAACATCCAAAAGAAGTAGGTTCGGCATTAAATTATTTCTCCTTAGTGACTGTAAAACTAATTATGTATTGGACTTCGTAATTTATACCGGACAAAAAACAAACATTAGTAGAAGTAACACAGCCATTGGAATCTCTGGAGATGTTACGATGACGCTGCTTCAGCCATATTTTGGAAAGGGCCATAAGGAAAACTATAAAGTGGTACAAAAAATTATTTTTCCACTTGTTAGATTTAACTATATATAATGCATATATTTTATATAAAAAATCTACTGCTTCGAAACAAAAATTTAGTGAATTTCATTTAGCGTTGATAAGAGACATTTTACGAAAATATTCCCAACGCAGAAGCATGGCAGGAGGAGGAAAGAGAAAGTCTGAGGATTTACCGTTTCGTTTAATTGATAGGCATTTTCTATCAAAATCCCCTAATCGTGTCGGCACAACACAATTATCAAGAAGAAAATGTGTTGTTAGTGTGAAAAATAAGAGAAGGAACGACACGCGATACGATTGCAGAAAATACGATGTCGGATTATGTATCGATAATTGTTTTGAAATTTTTCACGCACAACTAAATTATTAACTTGTGTTATATTTACTAAATTTAGTTTTCTAGTTTATTGTTTTCTAGTTTACTACCCAAATCTAAACCGAATCTAGTTTATCGTAAATTTCAATGTTTACAATAAATAATTAATACTAAAAAATAACGCTCTTGAATCATTTAATCTCGTGCAAAAGAATTACTGTAACTTATTACGATTTGCACTTTGAATAGTCAATCAATAGAGTTCAGTATAGCGAAAAAGTATTCAGTCCACAGCGATCGTCAGCGCTGGCAGCGTGCCGTCCGTACGGATGATATAGGCTCCGAGTATTCGGCACTCTAAGGGTTGATGTTTCTTCTGATCGTTTGCCTCCATAAATGAATAATATATGATAGTACATATAAACAATGTTTATACAAATTTCACGCATTCACAGCTGTACACTGGTGTCAAAAATCACATGCGCATTAAGTATTCTTGAGGATTTTTTTTTTATTTTTAATTTGTGCTTTACAATTTGTCCAGCTGGACATTTCGTAAATTTTTTCTAACTTACTTTTGTTTCGGAAGGACCTGGGAATACCAACAGTCAAGGAGGAGATTAGCAGATGCGCGGAAAGGTACAGAGAAAGAATAGCAACACACCCGAACCGGCTGGCTGCGGAAACGATCAACATAAGCATAGAAAGAAGACTGAAAAGGAAACAGCAAGCAGATCTCACAAAGGACATAACCTAAGAAACACGAAGATGGTACCCGCTGGTGGTAGCCAGCCACACGATAATCAAACAGCTAAAAAAATTCACCAAATGTCCAAATTGGACAAATTGTGAATTGAAATTATTAAATAAAAAAAAAAATTTATTCTTGTGGTCGAACGCTATCTTGCATGAACTACACGCTTTGTATACAAATTATTGATCACTATATATTACAGTATTCACATATATACACATGAAATAAAAAATGAAGAGTCCGAAAGAAATAATAAGAATTAATTAAGATATCGTTTTATGGAGTAATGTGTAATAATACAAATTAATTTACAACCAAATGAAAAATTATATTTATAACGTTGAATAGCTCTTTTAACTTTCCGTTTTCGTTGCTAAAATGATGGTATCCTTGCAAGGCAGTTCTAACCGTTATTAAACATATCAGGGGCATATCCCTTCCGTTTTCTCAACAGGCATACTCAATCATCAATTAAAGGAACACCTCAGGTAACTGTCCTCAGATAATAACGTGACGGTCCCTGGATAATTTGCAGGAAATTATATAAAGAAAATGAAAGTAAAAGTTGGCGAAGAATACCATAAATTATTTTTCGGAATAAACTTTCCATTACTATCTTTATTTTGGCGATTTTAGAAATTTAATAAGGAAGTGAAACAGTTCCGGAAAGATAGAATAATTTCGACAGTCAATGAGAAACGTTAAGAAAAACCGTTATGTACAAACATAAAGTTAGGGTTAATTGCAGTTTTAGTGTAGGTTTAAGTTATTGTACCCTAAATTTCTTGGGTCTTTTTATTTTTAATCTTTTGAGCTCTTTTATTTCTTAATCTCCTTCATTTAGTTTCAACGCGAGTAATTTGGATATGCAGTGTGCATAGTGCGTACAGTGCTCGTTGTGTATTTGGTTTGCACAAAAAAAACAAAGGTTATATTGAACATTTACTATAATATAAAACGATTGTTATTTTCGTTAGGATTTTTCTGTGAACAGCCTCGCGGTGTGTGTGTTAAATTTGTACAAACATTGTTAATATGTTCTATTGTATGTTAAGCATTTATGGAGGCAAAGAATTAGAGGAAACATTAATCCTCTCTTTGTGAAAATTCCACGAGGCGATTTTCGATGTACTGTTACAAATTTAATGAGTGAGTTTGAAATTTAATCTATGATTTTTCTTACAAAATGTGCATGTAGGTTTATGTTTTCCAATGTCGTAATCTTCTTTTCTATGACTTGTACGAGATAAGCTACTCGTTACAAACCGAACACCCTATATATATATATATCGGGTTAGCGTTAGAATTTTGGACGTTTGACGAATCTTCACTGGAAGTGGTCATCGTGGTTATGTATTCTGGCTGATCTTTATCGGTACAGATGTGATTATTACAAGAGTTAACATGTAATAGCGGCGATGGGACAAACGAGATGTCGATGACAATGAATTTAGGTTCGATAACGAATCCAAGGCCAACGGGATGACGAATGCGATGTAATAGACGATCCTGACGTGACTTAACACACAAATAGAACTTATCTGAATGAATTGCCCTGCAGTCCAAGTGGAATTGCCTCTCAAGTTAATCTTTGTTTTTAAGGAGAGCTATATATTATTATTATTATTTATTATTTATTTAGTCCGTGCCTCTCGGCTTTGGACGAACTTTCAGCTTTCTTTACAGCCCTTTATTGCACTAATCACATTCTTACCTCTAATCTAAAACTAATGCTTACGATCTATTTCAACTTATGCCTACAAATTACTGCAACTAACCAGATACGCGGAAAGGTACAGAGAAAGAATAACAACACACCCAAACAGGCTGGCTACGGAAACGATCAACGCAAGAATAGAAAGAAGACTAAAAAGGAAACACCCAGCTGATCTCATAAAGGATATAAACTAAAAACGCGAAGATGGCACCCCGCTGGGGGTAACCATCCACATGCTATTCAATCATATGTTATAACATTTTACCTAATGTCCCACTGGACAAATTGTAAAATTAAAAATAAACAATATAAAAAAGAAAAAAAAAATTATTGCAACTTAAGCCTACACACTATTGCCACTTTGGTCTTTTTGCCTCCTTGCTGTGCTACCTTCCTGTCCTTCCACCCCTTCTTGTATTGCCTTTACCCTTCTTTTCTCTATTATCGCTCTCAGGTCCATTAGTCCTTCCCCAGTCCCATTCAATATTTTTTCCATTTCCTTTGCTCCTCCTGTTATTTCGCATTCTTCTAGTACATGTCTCAGGTCCTCTTCTTCCCATCCACATAATCTGCACCTTCTTTCTTCCTCCTCTTTCCAATGTTCTTTCGCTTTGGTCTCGTTTCCACACCTGAATCTGGCTATGATTTTTCTGTCCTTCCACTTCATCCTTCCAAGTACTTTGGCATCTCATCTTTGGTTATGTTCCTGTAGTACCTGTTGTATTTGGATTCCCTTATCCTTTTCCTTTAAGGAGAGCTATATAATTATTCCATACCTCTGTTAGGTACACGTTCCTGCCGTGACCTTAACTACGTTCAGTGACCCGTTATATGGGCTTGGGTCATAAACCTCGGGCACCCGTACTCGGATTAGAACATAAACAATTATTCCTCAGTTTTATTGTTTAAGTGCAGCTAAATAAAGTAATTAAGTGCAGCTTTGGACTAAAGTATCTGGGAACTTCCCAAACGTTTCAAAAGAAAGGCCCCGATGTCCTTTCATCTCCGACATATATTTATACATTTCTCGTGTGTGTTGTTTTGTAAATTAATATTCGCATAAATAGTTCATCTAAAACTAAATACAATTTTTTACGTTTATCGATATATATGAAATTGTATCATGTAATTAATTCCACAAAGAGGTATTAGGAGAAAATTGTCTGAAACATTGTAACTCGATAACACCAATATACGAAGGTGTGTTATGCACGATTCAAAAGGTTCAGAAAAATCAATTTTAATGGAATTCTGACATACCATTAACAATCTCAAACTTCAATGGACAGAAAATAATATTCAGTCACGATTTTATTCCCCCCCCCCCCTTGAGTGACCTTGAGCAGCAAAGTATATGGCGTTATACATACCTAACACATCCTGACATATCCTGAAAATTTCATAATTTTTTGAATTTCCGGGTTGAAGATTTTTCCTCGTGAATTCTTACATAGTCCCACTGGACAAATTGTAAAATTGCAATAAAATAATAGTAAAAAAAAAAAATTCTTACATTATACAAAGATATGTAGGTATATGCAATTTTACTGTACTAAAGATCAGCAAACTCTTTAAATAAATATTTCTGTAATTGATTTAACAATATGTTTAGACATCTCATTTCTGAATTTGTCAAATTTTACAGATAAATCAAACCACCTGACATCATTCCTTGGATATTGATATCCAGCTTTGATAGAAGTAAATTTAGAAACTGTCAATAGTCACAAGTTTCGAGACAAGAATCAATCCTGCTAATTCATAATATCATATCCACAAAGGACATAACCTAACAAACACGAAGATGGTACCCCGCTGGGGGTAGCCACCCACGTGATAATCAAACAGCTAAAAAATTCTACCAAATGTCCAAATTGGACAAATTGTGAATGTAAAGTATTAAATAAAAAAAAAAAATATATAATATATCTAATCTGCGGATGTTTATGCATTTTTATATTTTTATCAGCATAACTGAACAAATAGAATTTAAATAGAAATTTTTTTTCATCTACTAAATATTATAATGGCACTTTACTTTCGATTTATATTTTTTGGATTTTACATGTTACTGAATACTATATACATTTTGTGGAGTTTTTCACCCTTCAATATTTTGGAAATGTATAGAGATTCGCAATGTAATTATAATAATTTTAAGAATACCGGAAATTAATCGTAGGTATTAATAATCTGATGAAATTAACGCTTTTACGTTCTTATTGAAACATAAAATATTCGTGGATGGCAACAGAATTAAAAATGGTAACTGATCAATGCCCAATATCGTTTATTAGTTTGCTCATAGAACATTCTTTACTGAACACTCTGTATAGTCACGAAACTTCCTTCGTTATTATATAAAAAAATAAATACCCAAAAAAGGTAGCACACGTTTGCTGCTTTCATCATCGAGGATCACATTTACGACAGCAGTATCGTCTTGAAAGTTCACATAACGAGGTACGAACCGATATAATCGTTGATTAGCTAAGCCAAGAATATTCTAAAGGGGATGACTAATGGGGATTTGAAGGGACACGACATTAAAAGTATATATCCAAGTATCCAGTAACCGTACGCTACAATGTGATACATTATTCAAAAGGCGGAACACGATGCTTTAATAAAAGTAAAACGTAACCAACGTGCTGGTAGTTTTTAATGCCATCGTGAAAGCGCAGCCGGTGATATTTTTGTCATCGCGGGGGAAATATTTGCTGAAAATTTCATCTCTCTTGCTCATGCTTTGTATCATTTCCCCTAAAAGTTTTTTACCATTTCTGTCAGATTTTTTTCTTTCAGTGTTTTGATCAAAGACCCGGAAAAATGCGTGTTTAATTCCTTTGAAGGACGAAATTCTAATTTTCTTTATCTTTAGCGTGGCGAGTGTTGCAGGGTTGAAAACATGTCATATAGAAAAGTTGAGTTTTATTTTAGTTGGAGTAAATTAAATAAATTAGAAAGTAATAGTTGATGGAATTGTTGAATTTAAAAATGCAACGTAATTGCTTATAAAATTTATTGTGGAACATTCATGCTTTCACTGAAGCGTTAATGTTCTGCATTATAGTGATATTATGTTGGAAAATATTATCCACGTATATCATAATTTTATTTGTGACTGTAATATCTGTTATATTCCGTATATTATTTTTTCCTACGATGGTTTAATCAAGATATCAAGTCAAGATCATACACATTTCTTTGCAATGTTTTCAAATGGAATTTGAATTATCCATCACCTTATTGCAATAAACATCATCAGCGATATTTTATTTTATAATCTTTAAATTTTTAGGGAAAGTTATATTTTTATATATTAAAAGTAATTATTAAAAATAATATTTTTTATTAATAGTAATTATTTTATCGTAATTATTTTATAGAGATCAGGAAGGGTTTATTATATGATATTATAATTTAAGATGTTATCCATCTGGCGGTTTTAATTTTGCAAATAATCTAAATAAAAGTATAGTGAGGAATGTGGAAGTTGTCACGAGAAAAATAATTTCATCATTATATTGGATAATTTATCAGTGTCTAAAACATATTACAAATATTTCCATTTTATTGCAATATGAACAGGAGTGGTACGTGCTGTGACTTAACGACATATTTTCATTAATCCATCGGTTAAGACGGACAATACCTGTTCAAATATTCTAAAATTCTCTTTACGGTACTTAGGTTTATTGCTCTTTACGGTATAGTACAGGACAAACGGGTTTTCACATGTACGACACTCGAAGGCCCTTCCTTCCCGTCCGCATTTCTTCAACTAATTAGCAGGGATAGCCCCCACTTTCTTAACGAAAATTGCCATTAACCAATCAGCTCGTCTTGGGCTCCAGACACGCCCATCACGAGTTTTCCTTCTTGACATCTTCATCATCGAACTTCACTAGTTCATCAACTCTTCGGTTAGAACACATTTCCACTGGAGTCTCTGAAGAAACATACACGAACTCAACGCATCGTCTGACACTTGTAGTTTTTAAAAAATGTTAAAAATGAACAGTTGTGTTTAAATTGTTAAGTCAGTGATGTTCGGTGAACATGTGTGCGGCCAGCATGAAGAGGCTCTTTTAAAGTGAAATTACACATCTATCGACGACATGTGAAGCCCGTTCAAAGTTATCCAGGATGAGTTAGAAGAGTTCGACGATGATGAATACGCGCGGCCCATTCGATGCACTACGCGAATATCACGGCCTGGTCGCACGATTAACGAATCTCATCGAAAATGAGTGACCATCACCCCCCTCGACATCCATAAATAGTAGATCATCCGCAATATCTGGGCCGATGGCAATAAAAGTGACAGAACTACATCCACTCACATTCGACGAAGCCACCGAAAATTGAAACATTTTCTACAACATCTTCTCTGTAACAATGGATCGCAACGACTAATTGACACCCGTACAAAAGCTATAGTATCTCTGCCCCACTGTAATGGGAAGCGCTGCGTAGTGCATTTAATCGTAGAACACAAGCCAACTTCAATCTACGCCACTGGAATGCGACTCAAAACTATACGAAACTGACCAAGAAATCATCGAAAACCCTGGAGTATTTGGTCGACACGACCAAGCAGTATCTACGCGCGTTGAGGAACTTGGCGCGAGGAGGCGCAAGGAGGAGCGCTAACACGTCAGACACCGTCCTTATGGACATCATACATTCCAAGCTAAGCACAGACATCATTCAACATTGAAAACTCTTGGCGTTTTCTGGAACTTCGTCGACGATTCCACCCTCTATTCAATTAAGGCTACACCCACCATCTCCCTAGTCACGAAACGAGTGATCGGCTCCGAAGTCGCCAAAATTGCGACTCGCTGGGGTTGTTCGCGCCGCTGATCGAGGAANAGAAGCTGCTACAACGGGTTTGGTAATGGAAGATCGATTGGGACGAATGCCCCCCGGTGGACATTCAGTTACAGATATTATCCTTAGTTACCATTATGGAACAAGGCCAGGTTCCAACGCAGGATAATAATCGAGTCCACAAAAGAGATCGAATTACACGGCTTCGGCGACGTTAGCGAGAAGACGTACAAGGTTTATGTTTACTTTCGCAACATCAACCCTGATGGCCAACGTTGAAAGCAAACCCTCACAGCTAAGTCAGATGCAGCGCGGCTCAAATTCAGACCACACCACGGCTGAAGGAACGGAACACTTCTCAGGTCGTTGACCGATAGGATACACCAAACTTTACCAGACGAGATTATTCGGACCTTTACACCAACCTGAAGGATGCTTCCCAACGTGAAGCCCAATACCGTTGGTAGAAATACCGGAGTAGAAAAAGACAATTTGTCTACCCACGACAACCACCCATCACAGTTTGCTAGAGAGATATTCCTCCTGGCACAAACTGATGAAAACCACCGCTCGCTGCCTTCGATGGAGACAAAGACAGAACCGAACGGCACCTCCAACTACGAATGATTTAATCTCCGCGCACAACAAGCTTATAAAGCTACTCCAATTCAGTCATTTCTTCGGAGAAATCCACACTCCGAAGGGATCGTAATATGGTGGTAATGGGAAGGCTCTAGCGACTCAATCCATCTCTCGATAAGGAAGGAATATTGCGAGTCGGACGTCGACTCAGTCATCCGCCGATGCCCTTCTCTCAGGAACATCCGATGATCCTGCCGGAATCATCCATCGCAGTTGCTACAACGAATCTGCGGAATAACGAACAAAGTTATCTCCAAGCTCATTCTGGAGCCCTTTACGGCTGAGCAAACGATGACGACAGAAACCGACGACTCTAATGAAGACCGAATCACTGAATCAGCGCCATATCGGACGCATCATCTGCAACGAGCTGTTCATCTTCCAAAATCTAAACACACTGAAGCAACACTTCTGGAGCCGCTGGCTTCGGGAGTGTCTGAAGAAGTTTTGACCAGTTGCAACAAATGGAGCAAGGCAGTCATAACATTTGAGAAGGCACTATCGTCGTCCTCAGGGAAGACAACGTATCCTCAATGTAATGGCCCTTGGACCGAGTCATCAAGATCCATCCCAGCGTCAACGGCATCCAAACTGCAACTATTTAAACTTCAGCGAGCGTCTTGCATTGTAGTGATGCCACTACTGATCCAGATGATCCAGCCAACCTGATCCAGATGAGTTCAGGCAGCCAGCATTCCAGAAGGAATTGGTTAGAAGAGCCAATTAGTTCCAGCAGTTGTTAGCGTTGCTGTACGCTACACACACACATACACACTCAACTAACTTCAGGTAAACTAAATATCAAATTAAAAGTATATATTAAAAGTATAAAAAATATAGGTAAAATTACAAACATTAAAGATGACTAAAGGTAAATAGCACAACTTGAACATGAAATTAAAAATTTTTTTACAATGTAGTATCGTTCGATTATAACTTTATTTAGTCATAACTGATAACGTAACTTTTTAATCAATTTTAACACCACTAGATTGATGTATTCTATTATATACTGAACTTTATAAAAGTAGAAAAAGTGACTCAATTAATTGGGAACAATTCCAGGTAACAATAGCTGATAATAATAGAAAAAAAAGAAAACGCGTTGCAAAATCGTAGATTTCCCCGTTCACTCACTCAATGATGTTCTTTACAGAGAGGAGATCTCCCTGATGGGAGATAACCTTAAGTGTTGAAATGTTGATTTGAGCAGTCACTAGAGTAGGTCGTTGTGGAATGGGTCGGATAAAAATATTTTCGGTGATTCGGAATTTATTTAAGTCGTCGGTTATTGTCGTTATTGTCTTCTCAGGCATAGAAGGCTCCGGGATGAGCTTGGAGATAACTTTGTTTGTTATGCCCCAGATTCGTAGTAGCAGCCGTGACGGATGATTTCGGCAGGATGATCGAATGTTTTTAAGGGAAGGGCATCGGCGAATGGCTCAGTCGGCCATCAATTTGCAATATCCCTTCCTTATCGAGAAATAGATTGAGTCGCTAGAGCCTTCCCATTACCACCATATTACGATCCCTTCGGAGTGTGGATTTCTCCGAAGAAATGACTGAATTGGAGTAGCTTTATAAGCTTGTTGTGCGCGGAGATTAAATCATTCGTAGTTGGACGTGTCGTTCGGTTCTATCTTTGTCTCCATCGAAGGCAGCGAGCGGTGGTTTTCATCAGTTTGTGCCAGGAGGAATATCTCTCTAGCAAACTGTGATAGGTGGTTGTCGTGGGTAGACAAATTGTCTTTTTCTGCTCCGGTATTTCTACCAACGGTATTGGGCTTCACGTTGGGGAGCATCCTTCAGGTTGGTGTAAAGGTCCGAATAATCTCGTCTGGTAAAGTTTGGTGTATCGTATCGGTCAACGACCTGAGAAGTGTTCCGTTCCTTCAGCCGTAGTGTGGTCTGAATTTGAGCCGTGTTACATCCAACTTAGCTGTGAGGATTTGCTTGCAACGTTGGCCGTCATGGTTGATGTTGCGAAAGTAAANCATAAACCTTGTACGTCTTCTCGCTAACGTCGCCGAAGCCGTGTAATTCGATCTCTTTTGTGGACTCGATTATTATCCTGCGTTGGAACCTGGCCTTGTTCCATAATGGTAACTAAGGATAATATCTGTAACTGAATGTCCACCGGGGGGCATTCGTCCCAATCGATCTTCCATTACCAAACCCGTTGTAGCAGCTTCTCTCCTCGATCGGCGGCGCGAACAACCCCAGCGAGTCGCAATTTTGGCGACTTCGGAGCCGATCACTCGTTTCGTGAATAGGGAGATGGTGGGTGTAGCCTTAATTGAGTAGAGGGTGGAATCGTCGACGAAGTTCCAGAAGACACCAAGAGTTTTCAATGTTGAATGATGTCTGTGCTTAGCTTGGAATGTATGATGTCCATAAGGACGGTGTCTGACGTGTTAGCGCTCCTCCTTGCGCCTCCTCGCGCCAAGTTCCTCAACGCGCGTAGATACTGCTTGGTCGTGTCGACCAAATACTCCAGGGTTTTCGATGATTTCTTAGTCAGTTTCGGATAGTTTTGAGTCGCATTCCAGTGGCGTAGATTGAAGTTGGGTTGTGTTCTACGATTAAATGCACTACGCAGCGTTTCCCATTACAGTGGGGCGGAGATACTATAGCTTTTGTACGGGTGTCAATTAGTCGTTGCGATCCATTGTTACAGAGAAGATGTCGTAGAAAATGTTTCAATTTTCGGTGGCTTCGTCGAATGTGGGTGGATGTAGTTCTATCACTTTTATTACCATCGGCCCAGAGATTGCGGTTGACCTGCTATTTATGGATGTCGAGGGGGTGATGGTCACTCACTTTCAATGAGATTCGTTAATCGTGCGACTAGGCCGTGATATTCGCGTAGTGCATCGTATGGGCCGCGCGTATTCATCGTCGTCGAACTCTTCTAACTCGTCTTGGATAACTTTAAACGGGCTTCACATGTCGTCGATAGATGTGTGATTTCACTTTAACACGTTGACTGCCACGCCTGTTTTCAAAAAAATCTCCGTCAGGCCACGCGTGCTTCAATACCAAGCGTTCTCTGCTCGGTGCTCCCATCGATATTTTCATAATGCGAGTCGCTCATCTGGTGTTCTTAGCTCTCGCTTCTTTTGTTTCCATTCCTTCGCATTTGTTTCTCATTTCTCCACTTTCTACAAAATCAGTTTGAATTTTGGCCGAACAACAAACGGTATAACTTAAAATCTCTGTCATTCGTTACAATGTCGATAATAAAACTGTCGAATTGTTATAAAAGTAATACGAAAATGGTTTATTAAAAAAATTATTTAGAATGTAAAACTTTAAAGCATTCTATACATAGCTGAGGTTGGTCGGGATAATTTGGTCAATAAGTTGTTGTTTTCTTCAAATTCTTTTGTGCCTTTGTTCGGTCCATTCGACGCCTTTTATTTGCATGACATAGTTTGCATGCGCGTCTAATGCTTGTTCCGGAATCATAAGCCTCGTAAAAGCTTTCTTTTTCACTGCTATCTGACTCACTAAGAAATAAGTTCTCAATTTTTCTTTTCGACATTGTAACGAATTAGGGCAGAGATTCAAACTGATTTTGTAGAAAGTGGAGAAATGAGAAAGAAATGCGAAGGAATGGAAACAAAAGAAACGAAAGGTAAGACCACCAGATGAGCGACTCGCATTATGAAAATATCGATGGGAACACCGAGCAGAGAACGCTTGGTACTGCTGCACGCGTGGCCTGACGGAGATTTTTTTGAAAACAGGCGTGGCAGTCAACGTGCTAATTCTTATCATCTCCTTTAGCTCCTCTTCCCTATCCGAGATCAACACAATATCTTCTCTTTCAGTTTTCTTATTTGGTATATCACCTCTTCCTTCTCTATATTATCTTCCCTCTCCTTTCTTATTTCCTCCTGCTTCCTGCTCTCCTGTTTTTCCGTCCTCTTTGTGCCCTTTTCCTTCTAGAATCTCCATAAAGTGATTCTTCCACTCTTCTTCGCTTATTTCTTCATCTATGCCCTCTCTTCTTCTTCTGTACTTGTTTATGTACTTGCATGCCTCTTGCTCTGTTTTAATCTTCCTGATCTTCTCCATTTCCTCTTCTTCGTGTCTTTCCTTTCTTTCTTTGCACCACTGTTTGAATTTCTTTCCTTTTTCTCCTCCCTTAGTTCTTCTCTGCTGCATTTTCCTTTCCTGAACTTTGTCATCTTCCTTCTCACCTCTCTTTTCCTCTCTTTCCACTCCTTGTCATACCACACTTTCCCTCCCATGCCCCATTTTCTTATCTTTACTCTCTTCTTTGGTATTGCTTAGTTTACCTTGTTTTTGATTTCTGTCCACAGATTACATTTTGAATTATACATATTTCCCCATATGAATATTCTTTATTAGTGTTTTTTAACCAGCTAAAATGCCAAAGAAATTAATTTGTCTTTTAAAATTAGCATTAAATGAAATTAATTACTAATTTTGTAGTATTAATATCTTAAAGATTATTGAAATCGAATACGAGAAAAATTTACGTGAAATATAGTAATAAATTTTATTTGCATAATTACACCCAATAAGTTAATATAGTGTTATAACAGTCTGATGTAGTTGTCACAACGTAATATTAAGAAAGTTGATAGAAGAGGATATAAGAGGTGTACTTATACCATGATATTAATTTATCATAAAATTTATCGTAGAAACTGAAATTATAACGTATATAACGAAATACTATAATGATTTTATAACATGTAGTTTAACTGATCGTACGATGAATTTTATCTCTTAAAAAGTACCTATAAATACTCGATATCCACTTTCTTTCGTCTTGTGAAAATTACATTTTATTTAATGTAACTATATAATGGCACTGTACATTATTCATATCTCTAGTTAAGTTGAATCTAGCTGATCTGGTAAAATGTATTACGAGCTTATTTGTTCTTCTGAATTAGCTCGGTGTATTTGGGTAAAATGGGCATTATATATATTTTAAATTTAAGGAAGAATTTAAGAAAAATATGGTATACGACTGTAAGTTATACTTTATAGTGTTGCGTCAGAAGGTCATCGATGTACTTTCAGTATTCATACTCTCTGAACTGAATTTTTGCAGTAGGAAAAGTTTGTTTCGGAGAAATTTGTCTTAGAAATAAGATTAAAGTTGAATGAAAATTTTTGAACAAAAAAATGTGAAAATAAGTTACTGTTGTAAAAATACACACACGCAATATTTGAAGATATTTATTTAAAGTATAACTTATGTTAGCATATTTTTCAAAGTATTCTTAATAATAATTAGTAATTAATAATAATAATTAATACTTTAGCTAAATGTTTATCTTATTACGATTGTTGCGATTATGTCTATTTATTCCGCAGTAATTAAATAAAAATATAGAATAAAGAAAAAAGTTTGTATGCTGTGGAATATAAATGAAGATTTATTTTATTTACTAAAATCAATTTTTGTTTAGATATTTTATGTATTTATAGATATTATGTATGTATAATACAATGTATGTTGTAAAATATTGTAAAATATTGTAAAATACTCATTACATATTACGTATTGTCTGTACGTTTTTACAATTTTTAATTTATATATGTAATTTATAATCTGCACTGTTTTCCATGAATTCAGACATTCAGGATAAGAATAAATGGAATTATATGGTAATCTGAAAATGAAGTCAACGCCTGTTAATCACTTGCATTAGAAATGAAACATTTCCATAAATTATGTATCTTAGCTTATAATTTCAAGTAGGTAAGATATATTATATGTACTATATATGTTTCGAGAAGCGTACTATAAAACTTAATATTAATATTAATTAATTAATAAGCATTATATTTAAAATTGTCAATAAATTATCTACAAAATTGTTCATAGTTAAGTTTTTATAGTATAAATAATTAAGAAATCTATAATTATAGGGACTAGTAATTTAGTATTTATAGCAGATTATAGTGATGTATTTTCAAAAAATAAACGTATATTTCATGTAATAAATTGGCCATTTTGTTATTTATACCCAATTTTCGATTAAATAAAAGAAATCAATAAAACACCGAAACCTGTAAAACACCGAATTTGCTGACTTCGTCTTTTTGACTTTCCATGTTCCTTCTGAGAAAATACGTCTGATTTAAGTGCTATAGGTCACCGACGGCGCCCTTCGATTATCAGACCAGTCGAATGCTTTCACCAAAGAGGTTACTGAGATCCGGTCATCGATCCTTTGCCACGCTCGTCCAATAGACATTTCTAAGGGTTCTGCCCATGACACATGAATAACCATCAGCGCTGATACTTCCCCGCAAGCTGCTTTTCGTGTAATCATGTCCTTAAATGTGTTTAAATAAACGACCATTATCATTTGATCGAAAGTCTTTCCACACGTAGAAACTCCTTAACGATTCTTTCATCTTTCTTATCAATGCATCGATTCGAGATTTAAAATATTTGATTTAATTTTCATCAAATATGCGATATGTTAATTAGTGATGCTCGTGTAAAATTCTGTATTTGGTCACATGCTGAACAATTTTACATTTATTTCCTTACATTGTTATTATTATTACGTAATTTAATAAATTATTATAGAAATCTCTGCTTAAGAAATTTTAGAAGTATGTAATAGATATTGATAATGTGTAAATATAGATTTCTGTATATTCTTTGTAAATCCTACATGTAATTTTCTTTAAGTTACATATTCGTATGATGGCTTTCGGTACGTCAAATATAATATTTTAATATTTCCTTTCTTGTTGAACCTCAATTTGCTTACGTATTTATTATAATAATCTACAGGTGTTTTCTTATTAACTTACAAAATATCATAAAATCCTGTAAGTAGAAACGATCATCTATCAAAAGAACATTTTAAAACCTCCAAAACACATCTGGAAAATGTAATAATATGTTTTGTACGAGATATACAATTAGAAAATATTTTTATATATTTTATACATTTAATATTTATTAAATATATTAAAATATTGTATATATTTTTATATATTTAATTAATAAATCACAATTAGCTTTAGTATGTGAGATATTCAATGCGAAAGTGGTGTAAGTCAAGGAAGTTGATTACTGGATGATAAGGAATAAAGTAAAACTGCAAGGATCGAGTGGACAATTCTCACTTATACTCCTACCCACTGAGAAATTAATAAAGTTATATACTTACACCACTTGTACGCAAAACAGAGTGACGGTTACGTTTTTGAGATGTGATGCTAAAAGAAATAGGCAAAAGATAAAAATACCACTTTTGCATTAAAGAAATAATTCATATTTATTTCAAATTTATCAGTTGAAAAATAATTTTATAAAGTCGTGAAATTATTTATTGAAATTATTTTATTGTCGTGAACAATAAGATATATATGTCGAAGATGTAGGGACATAGGGCCTTTCTTTTGCAATTTTGGCAAGATTCCCAATACTTTGGTCTAAACTATTTATTATAGCTGTACTTAAGTAATAGAACTTAGAAGTAGTTGTTGCGATACGATCTGATTATGTTTGCTCGAGATTTGTGACAGTGGGCTTGCGCTCGAAGTGACACGACTGGTCGCCGAACGTAGCCGCGGTCACGGGATGAACGTTTTTATCTAACAGAAGAAGTACCGATGTTGAGGGACACACGCTGTATTAACAAACAAGCTCCGGGCAGGAGCAATGTCGGCTCCACGCGGGTCTGCCTAGTAACGGCGCCTGGAATTTTGTTGATATCCCCGGTCAATATGCAATTGACAAATGTGATCGTATCAGTCTTTTATTCTTGTGATCACTTTGGAGAGTTTACACACATCGTCTTGTCAGTTTGTCAGAAAGAAACCGAGCGTCACAGCTAACGTCACTCTGTGTTTCAAAATATATTCTATTGAACAAAGAGTTTTTCCCCGTTGACCGTGGATTCGTTATTGAACCTAAGAACATTGTCTTTAACATCTGGAGTGTCTAATCACCACGTATAATTGTCAAACTCTGTTAAATCAACATTTGTACATATAATTGTAAATATAATCTCCATTGAACAACAGCGATGGCTTGTTCTGATGAAGGTACGTTACACGCCCCCAAGTCTAACGCCAACCCGAAATATACGTATATAAATATTGCACATATATTAGGTATATGATATAGTAATGTCATTTATGTAGTATTATATTATGTAGTTACGTAACGTATATATGGTAAATATGTCATATTATACAGGGTGGTTGGTAACTGGTGGCACAAGCGGAAAGGGGTTGATTCTACGCGAAAAAAGAAGTCGAAAATATAGAATAAAAATTTTTCGTTTGAGTCTTTGTTTTCGAGAAAATCGACTTTGAATTTTCGCTCGGTACGCCTGCACTTTATCACGTCTCGTTATAACGGATATATAAAGGGCGTACATGAAGAATATGGCAAGTGCATTTTTGTTAATTTCTCGTTCTTGAACAATTTGTCAGGTTCATTAATATATGTTTCTTAAAAACAGATTATAAATTTTTGAAATTTTGTAAACAATCAAATAAATAATGAATTTCAACAGGACGCTAAAATATATATTTAATATTACAACTAAGTAGAAGTGAGTTTAAAATTGCTTATCAGTAGCGTTGTATTATTTTATTTCTAAAAGTTATTTTGTTGTCTATTTTATTAGTCTTTATGTAATACCTCTTCATTCATTCAAATAACCCTATCATAGAATTATTTAAATCATTCTTCTCGGTCGTAAAGCTTTCTTTTGCTGGACATAAAACTCACGATATTTTCTCATTGGTTTGTTATTATATTAAAGACCAATGATGTTACTAAATATACAACAAGTTTGATTATTCAGCAAAGATTTGACATTAAGATCGAATTTTAGGACATTGAAACAAGTGACTTAAATAACTCTATCACGTACATGAGTCAATAAAAGTTATTATTTAAAAGAACTTGTTACCTATTGGTTGTATCAAAAAAGGTTTTACATAAATTATATCGCATTTGGAGGAACTTATCGGATGGACACAATTTGGTTCTTTCATATCTAACATCTTCTAAGATATTAACATGACCATGACTTGTTTCAAAGTCAATATATTTTGTTTTAATGTTACATTATAGCCGATACAAAGGCGAATTCAACGATTTGTAATAAATTGACCTTCGGTTAATCTTGAATCTCAAAATACCCTATTGCATATTTTCTGCAGTACTGCAGCTGGTACAATATATTGTTCGATTTTGAGGTCGAAGGTCCTCACTTTAAGGATCACTTTAATGTTTCAGAAAATGTAAGGTATAAAAGAAATCAGTCTGCATCCATTCGATGAGTCTTTTCGAATGCAACATAATTCATTTAAACGTTTTTTGATACAACATATAGGTGACGAATCATTTTAGCGTAAAGTAATTCAAAATAGCGTAATAATAATTTATATTTGTATAAGTTTTATCGACCAATATCCAATCGTTTCATCCTCGGTTTCGAAAAAATTTTTAATTGCAAAAATTATTGCAGGCGAACCTGCTTCGAAACTATTGCAATCTCTCGGAGATTTTCATTTAGAGCTACTTCTATCTCCGACTGGAACTTTACTTTGCTTAAAAAGACTTGTTGGAAACAACTTCCCTGGAAGAAGTTCGTGAATGCTTGAAAAACAAATTGATGGTAGGTTACGGATGAAAAATCGTGCAGCGCCATAAATTTTCAAGGCGAGAAAGTGTCAAAAGACAGAGTACGACAAGGTGGCAAACAGAGAATTTCTGCTGTTCGTTGCAAGTTTATGTTCGACGTGGAAAACAATTTAATATTAACGCGCTATCGGTTATTCATTTGATGCTATCGCCGCTCTAATCCGGAATCTGTGTTCGCGTGTACGCTACCTTGCTCAGCTGTCGATTTGCGGATTATCAGGGACCAACGCGTCTACGGAGCGTATGTTAGCTCCAAGAACTTCTAGATTTGCGGTGCATCCATGAATTCGTTTCGAGAAGCATGCAGACGTTAAGCAGGAACGACGGATAATCGCGGTTTCGAAAGCAGAGGAAAGGATTTAACTTCGATGGATACGGCAATTCTCTTGAATTTCGCGATCGCGTATGTCTTTAAGGTATAAAGCGCTCAAAATATTACAAATTATTATTGAATGGAGGATATTTATGTAAATTCATATTTTTATGTATAGCGTTAAACAAATGAAATCTGAATGGAATTTCTTTCGTTCTTATAATATTATAATTAGACTGCAGATTTTTCTGACTTTATGCAAAATTTAGGAATGAAAAAAATGCATATAATACACAAAAATGTGTAAATTATCTGAAGTATAGAACGAGTTACTATTTAAATTCTACTTTTTTGCTTATTTCCGCAAAATTAAAATTCACATAACAATCCACGGTCTAATTATAATATTATTTTCGATGTTTTATTACTTCTTATACTTTTTTCTTTTTTATATACGTGGGCAAATCCTCATGAATCGCTCTTGTGAGAAGCGGCGGGGTAGTGTCGGAATTACCGACTAAAAAATCCCCATGGTGCCTACCTAACGCTTAACAGAAGTGCCCCGGAACCTCATTATTCTTATATCCTTCTTATACTGCTTACCTTTGTTTTAGGTTTCGAAATGCTTTGATAATCGGAGAACTATGCTTCTAATTATAGAATTGTTGGATGTGAATTTATACTTTTTAAGCTGATGTTATACCTATCGTTGTTCTACTTCTTAACTATCCTAACTCTATTTAAAAAAACATAATTAATCAATCCATATATGTCTCATCGATATAAAAAATACAAATTCATAAAGAATACAAGTCTTAACTACATTTAATAATATTAACCTTCATAAACCTTAAACTCAGTTTTCTCAGCTTACAAACTGGCGGTGGTGGAACAATTAAGAACCAGAGTGAATATATTTGTCGGAAATGAAAGAACACCGGAGCCTTTCCTTTGGAATTTTGGGGAGATACTCTAATACTTTAGCCTAGACTCTATCATAACCGTAATTAAGCAATTGTCGTCATTCAATCCGTTTGTATTTGTTCGAGATTTGTGACAATGGGATTGGGCTCGGAGTGACACGACTGGACGCCGAACGTAGCCACGGTCACGGGATGGACGTTTTGCCTGACGGAGGTGTGCAGTGGTTGTATGGTTCTCCCTAGAAACGTGGTTGTGGCGGCATACGGCCTCGAGAACGGGCCTAGCCACGTGTGATTTTGCCTCCGAGGTGTCAACATAATGGGACACACGTTGTATTAATAATCAAACTCCAGGCAGAAACTGCCTAGCAACGGCGATTCAAACTTTCTCGATGCTTCCAACCAGTATATAACAAACGAACGCGATCGTAAAGAGAGGAAAATTTTCATCGGTCTATTATTCGTGCGATCGCCTTGGAAAATTACACATCGAGCAGTATATACCGAGCGTCCCAGCAAACGTATTTCGTGCTTCAAAGTATTCTACGTTTAGTAAAGAGTTATCCTGTTGATCGTGGATTTGTTATCGAACCCAAGGACATTGTCAATAGCATCTCGCGTGTCTAAACACCACGGTTATTCGTGAAACTTTGTAAAAAGTCATATTTATACCTGTAAATATAATCTCTGTGGTACAAAACGATGGCCAATTCAAGTCAAGAATTGTTACGCGCCCTAAATTCTAACGATAATCCGACATATTTATATCATAATTCGGATTGGAAGGTTTTTGAATGGTAGAGATACTATATGACTTGTTACATTTTCAAAAATACTTATAACTTTATGTTGGATATTTTGTATGTTTTTTCACATCATATACATTCTGTATATTTTCTTATATTTACATTTCACATAAATGGTCAAATATTTACAGCTTAATTATTATGCTAGTAGAAGATGTAAACAATTTAACATACTGTTAAGGTTTTGCTATTAATAGACTATTTTTTATATTTTATTATTTTTATATCATTATTGTTTTTTTATTATTTTTGTTAGTGTGGCCACCAATGTGGCAGGTACGCTACCAGGCGACCATGGGAGCCTCGGTAGAGGAAATAGAACAGCAGAGCGCGTAAATGATTGATCTAGAGATGATGAACGAAAAGTAGAGGTGAAGCGCATGAGCGAATAAGAAATAGAGTATCTTGTAATAAACAGCAGTTACACTAATTATTTTAATGTCACGTATACATTAAGTGTTATAATAAATAGTGATACAAAAACAAATCTACCATTTTTATTATTATCTTTTTACTAGACTATTAACTTGATATTCAGAAGTTATTAAAAAGTACTCTAAAGTACTCATCAAAAGTAATATATTGATTCGTGTTTAAGCAAAATATAAAGGCAAAATGTAAAATAATGTTTCATAAAAATATACTATATATAAAATATAGCTATTCTAATTACAAAAGAAATCTATTATCTTCTGTAACACTAACTTTTGATGAATTAAGATTTTCAGAACTTTTATTTAATCCTAAAGCTCCATCATAGTCGGAAAATTAGTATAAATGCGCTCATCATGTTTTCCTCCTATGATCTTTAACCGTGTTCGCGTACTGTGGTGAACTGTGTCGCTATGTTTGGTCACGATCGTCAATTCGCAATGCACTCGGTTTCGAATGTAGTTCGTCGCGAGTTATATCAGAGTTTCCTCTCGTAATTACTTTTCTTTTCAAATAATCGTAAACCACCTGCATAAATAAGCTGTTTTTATGGAATTTACTTTTAGTTACATATACTTCTGCATAGTACAAATATGTTGCCAACGTTTTTGAAAATTTAAAAAAAGCATAATATAATATTTTATTTATAATAAATATAAAACTAGATTACTAATGTTCATTGCCATGTTTAGAAGTAGGTCTTTTATTTAGTTCACCCATTGCCCTTGTTTCTTTCTATCATTTTATGCTTTTAGGATGATAAATGAAAAAAATAAACAATATATATTAAATCAAAAGACAAAAGTGTAAACAGACAAAGACATTAAAATTATAGCCATGGTTTTACAGGATCATGACATTCATTATTTTTAAAACAGACATGTTTATGAACACATAATGGATGAAGCCCTTTTTTGCACTGCACACAAATTAAATTCGATCGTTTTATACAAGTAAATTTTAGTGCTACAAACTACACACTGTCTTAAATTTCTGCCTGGTAGTTTCATTAAGCCAAAATTCTGTCATCATCATTTACCATATGTTGTTTTTTGACTTGCATCCATTCATGCTCTATTTCAGATATAATACTTGATGTAAATTCCAATCCAGTCATTGGCTTCTTTTTGGCTTCTTTTTCTCCTTATAAAATAGATATGAATTTAATACCATGCGAGCAATGATGTGAAACGTAACTTTTTTCCAATATTTTACCGTTCATTAAGATAGACGTATAACATTTTGTCCGATTCGTCAACTCCCCCCATACAACGATTATAACAGTCAACGATGCATGATTTTACTCTACTTCTTTCGTTTCCATTTCGTTTTTTATTTACAATGGCATTACCATTTGAAGCATGCGTCGAAATTAATTTGAATTCTCTATTCGCGTGTTCAACTATTGGCATAAATTTTACGCATGGGTCGTACTTTTTATGGCTTAGTGGGAAACATTCTTTATCATCGACTAAGTGAAAACATTGATAGATAAGCTGGAATCTGCTTGGCGAGAACATTTTTGAAAACCAGGCTGTACTCCTTGAATTTTTGGCCCAATAAGAAAATATTGTTGATCGCCTCGTTATCTCCATTTCCAATAAAACTGATATAAATGGCTTTATTTCGGGCAAAGTAACTGGTTTCCATAGTTTCATTCGAGATCCTTAGGTGATTTCATGTGATTTTACTAGTTGTTCGGCGTACTTATCCATTTCGCGAACCATAAATGTTAGCAGGGATGAATCGATGAAGAGATTAAAATAATCGATAAGTTTAGATTCGTTAGTTAGCGATTGTGGCCCAGTGTCTTCAGTAAAGGGAAATAAATTCTCTTCTTCACCAATAGATCATCATCAATAGAAGTTCTTGCAGATGTAGCAGGACAGATAAAATTGCATGGAACACTATGTTCGCTACTAGATGTATCAAAAATGTCTATTCTCCTTCTTCTTGAAACTGCAACGATCTCACTACTGCTATCGTCAGATTCAAAAGTTGAATTAGGTGTCCAACTTGACTTTGTTCTTTTCTTTTTCGTATCCATTGCCCTATAAGGGATACACGAAAATAAATAATCAAATTAATTAAAAAAACACTAATGTGTAAATTACTTAATTAAATTAATTACTAAATAATTACTATTCCTGTATTATAGAATGTTACCACGCAATCAAAACGTAAAGCACGAATATTTCGCAAGCTTTTGAGTGTTTAGTATAACGTTCCTGATATGACTGATGAAATGAAGCGCGAGCGGGCCGAGCGGCATGTTTCGACGGAAAAAAGAGCAGCACGATCGCGTCGATCGAGGTTAGGTTGAGGTTAGGTTGAGGTTAGGTTGGGGTATTTCTCGCAAATAAATGAACGAAGCGCTATCGCACAGTATGGCACAATCCGACACGGGCTCTTAAAAACCCCTGGCACTAAAACGGTTAAATTCAATTTGTACACTATTGTAAATTACGAGTCATAGTTCATATTATCTTTATTGTATTATTGAATGGACTTTAGATGGCAACAAAAGAAGCCAATTTATGCGTGTGAAACGGACAATTAAGTAAAACTGCTGTTGTAAGGATGGGACAGAACTCTCGATTCTCCTGGAAGATGCTTATTCCTCGCAGAAACAGCCGGACTGTTTACAAAGAAGAACGGAATCACAAAACCCTGGCGGAGAGAATTAAGTTTTCACAAGTAAAAGCATCGAAATGGCTTGGAAAAATGCGGGGGAAAGTTGGTGGGCGCGAACAAAACGGAAGCAGAGATAGGAGAAGGAACCGGAAACGACACGAAAAGACAGGCCCCTCTCTTTCTACTGCGAATGCCTCTCGGTTGAATGGTGCTCGATATTCCCTTTTTTACCTTTAATTCCTTTTTCTGTCGCAAGAATGAAGACAGATTGCCACAGCGCGGTGCTCCGGTTTCCTTTGCTTGTGTCTTCCAACTTCGTTCCATCCGATTGCTTTTCTCTTTTCATTCGTGTCCATGGAACGCGTTCTATCCGTTCATTCCTATATTCTTTCCCCCTTTATTCGCCTCTCAATGAAAGAAATCCTATCTTTTTCGTCATATCGATCACGACCACAATGTATGTTTAGTCGGCAGTAAGTACCTTATTCGACAGAGACCACATAGTTCCAGGGTGCAGTTTCAATTAAAGCAACGCTGTCACACCCCCTTTAGTGCTCTTTGGCAATGCAATTAGCCGGGCACGGCACTTCTACCAAGGGTATCCCTTAAAAGGGCTGAAAGCGCGTGATAATTAAGATGCTACGCCACTTGCAAGAATAATTAAGTACTGACTCCGGATAGCGGTCGATGCTTCTTTTCTTGGAAAGTATATGCGTACACCATCACTCGTGAGTATTCGGAGTGAGTTGCTTTCTTTGACAAAATGCAATTTAACACTAGATTTACGGCCATTTTGTATATACCTGTCTCTACGAGCACCCGTCAAATTGACGGGTAAACGAAAATACGCATTTTTCTTTAAAAAATCGATTTATTCAAATTAAGCCTGAAAGGAACAATATTAGGCTTCACGTTTAAATAAATTTTTTTAAATCATCACTAAAAAAATAACAATAACATTAACACTGGGTTTACGGGACCCGCCAATTTGACGGATTTCGAACTTCGAAATGAAATATCTCAAAAACCATAGCACCAAGTAAATTAATCATTTCATCTAAAGAATTTTTATTTACAAAATTATTTTTTTCTAGGATTTCTAATTTTTGAAATCTGTATGTAGCACACCTACTCTACGAGACCCGTCAAACTGACGGGTTAGCTGATTTCAAAAATAAAACTTATATGTTTGCTTCGTTCGTAAACCTAGAGTTAATGAAACCTTTCAAACTCAATGATTCGTACATGCAGCACTGTATTTTTAGAAGCTTCTTCGAATATTTGTTTTTAGTAAAATTAGTTGTTTTTACAAAATCATTAAAAACATATATTTTTTACTACGAATAATTTAAAAAAAATTTCTTTCTCACGAACTAAAAAGAATACCGAGTAGGAAGAGTTAGATCAATGCATACGGAATAATTTTATTCTTTATTATTATTGCAGTAGGATAATAAGACGGTACGAGTTACTTTTTAGTTAATATAGAGTAACAGAATTGACATCGCATTTCGTGGAACTGTTTCATTGTTTGGAAAGCCCTTTGACTTTACTGGTTTTGAATACACTGCATTTTTTTCTAAAATGAGATAAATGAGATAATTACAGATTTCCATTTTCGGGGATACGCATAGTAATATGTATATTATAAAGGTGAAAATTATGTATCCTCCCAAGTTGAAGATTTTATTGTTTATATCACATTTCTCTTGATGCTCTCAATTGACACTGTCAATCTTAACACCTGTGGATAGGCCAACCATTTGAATCATGTATTTAACTGTAATAAGTTACTGTTTTGATATACAGTTCAGAAATGTAATTATATTATTTGTGTTAATTTTGGTTCGATGAATTATTCTTCTCAAAATGCTTTATAACTGTATAAATATAGATATAATTCGATAGTATAATTGGAGGAACATTTTTAGGCAAAATTCAGTTTTATGAAATATTTATTATTTATTTATAAATTAAGGATAATTTGTTTTAGTGATTTTTCTAGAGATTATTTCCTAGTTCCCACAAATTTATTCAAATGCTTTACATATATTTCGATTCTACCACTGCATATTTATGTATGATCATATCGTATACATATCATATTTATATCACATACATTTTAATAATTTATGACAAATTAACTTTCCAGCAATTATTACTGAAATATTTTACATCTAACAAGGTTCAAACATTTACCCAATAAGCACATATTTTACCCAAGCATACTATGAAACCGTTTAACCGAAACCCAAATAAATTTTATAGCATCCTTTCTAACATCCATTATACAACCTGGACATAAATCTAATTCTGTATTTATTGTACGATGGATTCAAGTACTACAATAGTTACCTAGAGTGGAAACGTTCCTTTGTAACAAATGCATTTACAAATTAATACATTCGTAACCGCTAACGTGAAATTGCGTGTGCTCGTATGATCATATTTATTTTTTATTTATCTTATTTATTATTATTTAGTCCGTGCCTTTCGGCTTTGGACGAACTTTCAGTTTTACATCTCTTACACTTATTTCAATCCATACCTCCCCTCTCATTTACTCTATTGTATTGCACTCCTTTAAATTTATCTCTAACAGCCAAAAAACTATTGCAACTTATGACTATACATTATTGCCACTTTTGGTCCTCTGCCTCCTTGCTGTGCCACCTTCTTGTCTTTCCTCCCCGTCTTGCATTGCCCTTCTCTTCTCTATTATTGCTTTTAATTCTGTTAGTCTTTCTTCAGTCTCATTCTGTGTTTTTTCCATGTCTTTTGGTCCTCCCATTATTTCACATTCTTCCATTACATGTCTCAGGTCTTCTTCTTTCCTTTTACATAGTCTGCATCTCTTTTCTCCCTCTTCTTTCCAGTATTCCCTCGCTTTGGCCTCGTTTCCACATCTTGCTAATATTTTTCTATCCTTCCACTTCATCCTCCCTTCTAAGTATTTTGGTAACTCCTCTTTGGTCATTTTTCCGTATGATCATATAAAATCACATCATTTTATAATGTTACAAAAAGATGTAGGAAATTTCGACTATTTATAAATTGTGCTAATGATGAATTTTCTTTTCCTTTTTTTCAATATCAAGTGGTTATAAGCAGTTGGCTTATGTACATTGATATATACGAAGCATAGGACATTTATGTATGTAGCCAGGCGGTCTTGCACGACGGCCGGTGGACGAGGTGCGATGCGCGACCACCGCGGCCCGCCGTGCAAGTTGTGCACTTAAGATTGCGTTAGATCAAGATCAAGTCGGCAGACTTTCAGCATGGAGGGGGCTCGGGGAGAGGGGCCCGCCTTCCCGAGGATTTCCCCAAGTAGAAAAGAGAAAAAAAAAGAAAAAGAACATTCATGTATGTAAACTATTTAAATACACAATAATAAACAAAATATGTCAATAATATCTTCGATTGTATAGTACTAATATATCGAATATTATCTATGATATGATATTTAATATTATTAGGTTGTCCGAAAAGTTTCTTTCGTTTTATGAGAAAATAATAGACGCCCAACGTTTTTTGTTTTATATTATCTTGTCGAATTACGTACGATCCATTTTGTTCTGTTGAGATAAACATTGCGACATTTCACAGACTTGGTTTCATGTTTGTATCAAAATGCACTGTTGTAAAAGAACACATTTACAAAAGAAAGACACTTTCCGGACAACCTAATGGATAGTTTCCAATATTTGTATAACTCATTAATTAATAATTTACAGTATAAACTTTACAAAAACAGCATACAACACTTTGTGAGGAAACCTATATATACTATAATACCTTGATAATATACTTAATACCTAACCCTACCTTTATCTTATCTTTAGTATCACAATGATGATCTAAAATTGAAATGACTGTAGATGTAGATGTCAAGGAAATAGCAACATCAGTAGAAAATGTTCAACATACCTAAAAAAAAATCTTAAATAAAATGGAATTTTAAATGGAAGTTATCTATTCAGACAAAGCTACATGAAATAAGAAATAATATACATACACTCAATTAATCCAGCTTTCTCCATATCAAGAAGAGAATTAGTCACATTAAATTAACCCAGCAGCAGTTAATATTTAAGTCTGGTTAGCCTTACTATAGAAGCTGTAATTAGTGCTATCCGCTAAACACATCTTGCAAGAATATCCTGTTACTAATGATATTAAATCAAAAGAAAGACTATTTGAACAACAACAAGTACATATTACAACAACTTATTTCAAAAAAATAAAAATATTTGGGGACGTATCATATAATATATAATTTGGATTAAAAGATAAATACAGCCTACAATTGCCTACAATTATTAGTCTGCCTGTACGATCAAAAAATTGTTAAATTGATACCTACGAAGCGTAGTGAAAAATACCTCGATTGATTATCCTCTGTCCCCTCAGTGACAGGTTCAATTGCAGGAAAATTCAAAAGTCGTAGGTATACAGGCCATACAGATGAATAGGGTGGTAATGTTCAACTAGAGGAAAACTATGTTTTGCTAAAACTCCGTTCGGAATAAGCAATATGCGAGATTTGGCGACATTGAGTCATTGAGCGACATTGAGAAAGCGAATACCATAAAGCATCTAAAGAGCATTTCGAAAGATTCATTAAAAAATTATCACTCATGGGAGAACAGTTTCCAATAAATAAATTAAAAAGGGGAACATTTTGAGTGTTATTTAATATAGGTTTGGGGTTGATACTTAACACGTTCGTCGCCACGTCGCACATATCTATGTGACGGGTATACTTCCGTGGGGGCCCCGTCATCGAAGTATGGTGACGCTCTTCTTGTTCGAGTTAATTAAATATACGATATTATATATAGGATATACAACATAAAAATATTAAAAACATATTATACCATACCTTTTATTAATTTATAGTCCGGATAATATATTACATTATTCTATATCGCATGGTATTTGTATAAACATTCCAAACACATTTGGGGTGATTTTGGACACTTCGAGCAATAGTTGTAGACTCCGTCATCGCTACTCTCCTCACTTTCAAATATATTTTCAAACTGTTTACTGAACATTTTGTGGATGAAAAAATCACTGATGTACGTCTCACAAATATGCTTCTCGACTAAATGAAAGATCTGAGATATCTGCCATGAGATCCATCGGAATACTCTAGCTGGAAAGCTTATCGCATTATCCATTTCAGAAGAAAATAATCTTTTCTTCACAATGAATCGAAGGCGATAATCAATGGATAGAAGATAATAAACAATGGATCGAAGGCGATAAACAATGAATTCCCGCTTGTCGCTCTATTTACGTTCTGCGTACCGGCTGTCGGATTTGCCCCCCCCCCCCCTCCTTCTCCCGGAAAATTAGCCGAATCACGCTGGGCGACGAACATGTTAATAGATTCACACAGATTTTATTTTACTTTCTATATTTCGCCACCTCATACAAAACGTCTGAATACACCGGATACACTTAGATAATTAACATGTAGTCGACTCCTAAGACAAAAGAGCGTCGTTAAAAGTCGTACTAACTTAGCTTGTAGGAACTAGCGATCATACCAACTTAACATTTCTTAACATTGAGGAGGATTAATTGCTTGTACCAATATCTAATAAAGTCTGTTCTCGACACAACCAGATCGTATATTTTTTGGTCATGGGTCGTATATGTATAATCGTGGGCATATTATTAAATAGTTGTGAAGCAAAGATCAAAACACAAAGTGTATTCTATTTCTTCTCAACTATGTACAATCATTTATGCTGTTGTGTATATTGAGTTCAATTAGTAACAATAGTTAATATAATGCAGTATCGTAACTACTGTAGCTAGTTTATTAATGATAAGTAAATTGAACAGGTGTTAATTGAACAGAGAATAATGTTTGTTAAACATGAACTAATCACAGCAAACATATAATAATCAACACAACTAAGTAATTAATCAATGGCTCTCATCAACGCAATCCGCACTCTTTGACATCTCAACTCGTAGTGTTATTAATTCGTTCTTTGTCCCCTAGCAACTCCTTGTCTTTTATCCTAGTCTCACTACATACATGCTCAGCAACCGCTCGTTTATAATTCACACGACACCCCCCATTCCCCTCATATATGATACTACAATAAGTTGCGTAATGTATCTTCAGAATTGATATTGTAACAATATGTATTTGCTAATGGCTATGCGATAATAAGCTGATGCGACGTTAGATAAATAAACTAAAACGAACTTTTATAATCATTCTGGTATACACATGTATATAATACATACTATAGCGACAATAAATTATAAGCATTTTTTCCAAATTTATAATTATTGATCCATGAATTAGACTGCGAATTCTTATGCATTTATAGGAAATTTAAAAGTGCAAAATTGCACAGAATGTACATAATATGAAAAAAAATATATATAATATCCAAAGTGTAGTACTTTCTATAATAATTAATAGGTGAAACAATTTTTTATCGAGGCTTTACTTTTTCCATTATATACTCAAAGATATGAATTTGTATAAAAATCACAGTCTATTGACGATGTTTATATGTAAAATATAATGTTTGCTACCTTTTCGAATATTCTATATTCCTTACATTTACTTTTTGTCTCATTTATCTATCTTAGATCTATGTCACCACATATTAATGTATATATAATATTAAACACAAAATATAAAAATCATTACCTATTCCGTACTGTTTCATCATTTCAAGTACAAATAAATAAATAAATTCCTCCCGCATTTGCGAGAAATTGAGAAGCGCAAAGGTACACAGACCGGTTAAAACGTAAAATGTTAGATCTGAAATATTTCAATTATAAAATAATTTCCAGTTTTTAAAATTCAAATGTTAAAATATTTCACATCTAACATCCGAGCTTCAAACATTTTGTATATCTTCGCATCTTCAAATTTTCCACCGATGAGCAAAAATTTTCAATCCAATAATTGCCAATAAATTATCGATTGCAGAAGTGTCAACATCTCAGCCAACCAATAGTATCCTGCCACGTAAGATCAAACAGTAATTTTTCCAAGAACATGATTTTATAACCACCCTGTTTATCGTATCAGTCCAAAGACCTTTCCCCTTCCTTTTTTCTTTTGTTGGGAGGAACACGATCGAATGTTATTGGCCGGAGCCAAAAATTGCCGGTACCGTTTATCTTGAATCTCGAGCGAAAGATGTATCACGATAAACGAGCCGATAAAAGGGGTTGGAAGGAGGTCGTGGCATGGGTCGGTCGCCACGATAGGGCGATGCAAAAACCACTTCGTCTTGACGGTTTAAGAGGCAGCCGCTCGTGAAGCTGTACGCGTCAAACGCAGCGTCGCGTTTTCGATGATAGAAATTGAATTTTCCCAGTTTTCCAACGTGCCGATTCGATTTGTTCTGTGATGTCAGTGTCCGGTGAAACTCTGGCAAGTTAACGGCTGCACGTAGTCGATTCTACTCCGAAGGAAAGAAGATAAGGACGGCAGAAAGAGTCGAATGTGAATTGGAACAATCAAATAGTAAACACGACGGATGTGTTTCTCGGTAAAAGAATAAAATGAGGTTAAAGAAACTGGACAGAAGGGAAAATTTATTAAGAAAAAGTTGTAGTTTTTATTTACGCGAGCTATACAAGATAGAGTAGGTATATACAGAAATATACAGAATATTTTGTACACTAGTAGCTTTTGTAAATTAGAACGTAAAGCACATTGGAAAATTATTTGTGAGAGCATCTTGATTGAGAAATAATGTGTTGTATAAATTTACAGCCAGCCATAAGAGTTTATATACAGGGTGTGGCCGAATAACATGTACAAGCGAGCGCGAGGTGATTACTATGAAAAAATAAGAACAAGATATGGAATAAAATTTTGTCATCTTCTCAATCTTTTCAATAAGTCGAAAATACAGAATAACATCTTTTCTCAACTTTGTTTCCGAAACAATAAATTTGAAAATTTATCATACGCATGTAAGTGCTAGATCGATTCTTAAACTAAACATGTTCGAACTCTGTTTTCTTGAAAATAAAGCCTTAAGCGGAAAAATTGTATTCTATATTTTTTATTTACTTTCGCTTCTACAATAACATCCTATTGATCGTTTACTCATGTTCAGTCGGTAATTAACCATATTCAGGTATACTTGATAAATTTTCAAACTTGATTTTCTCAAAAAATAAACCTTAAATGAAAAAATTTGATTGCATATTTTGTTCTTATTTTTTCATAAGGAACTCATGCTCACTCGTGCATGTTATTCGGCCACACCCTGTATATCTATTAAGTTTGTCATATTATAACAAACAGGAATATACGGAGTTGTTGAGATATGTATAATTTTCTGTGCTGGACTGGGTTAAATGCGTAGTAGAGATACTTGTATGTATCAGTGTGTGGAAGATGTGTGTGCGTAGCGTCTCGAAAACAGACGAATGTAAACAGTTCAGTCGGTTAACAGTCGCGTATAGAAGAAAGTGCTGAGACGCGTGCAAGTGTGTATCGATGAATATCTTAGAAATCGTCCATAAAATAGATATATAATTATTCTAATATTAATTCCAAGTGTAAATTTAGTGTTCCTATAACATTATTTCGGTTAACAAGATCCACAATTCTCAACAGGAGTGTTTTAAAAGATAGGATGCAAAAGCATTTTGAAAAATTGTTTGCGAGAGTATGTTGATTAGAAAATGTATTATGTGAGTATATACTTAACCATAACAATCTATAAAAATCCCTCAAATTTGTAATATTATAACAGAGAGTGTAATACTTTTGTATTAATCTAATTTAAATACATATTTGAAAAAATAACACAGTTTATTAAAGTTTGCCTTTCTTATGCGCTTAAATTATATAGAATGAGATAGGACATTTTACAAACGAGAATGTAAAGCTCTTTGGAAGATACTTTATGAGAGCACTGTGATTAGAAAATTTACAGTCACAAAATTCTACACGTACTCCTTAACTCTTGTTAGAAATTATGATCAAAGGAAATCGCGTGAACAGAGAGAATCAAATAAATGAAATTAAATGTTTTATCATATAATATTAAATGAAAAATATAAAAGTTATCATTTGCGGATAACATTACTGGATAATATTAAAACAAAATTCGCATGGGGTGAAATCTCACTCATAGTCTTCAAGGGTTCAATTTGGTATACATACTAGAACAAAGATGTTGTAAATTTTGTAATAATTTAATACAAACACTAGTTTAAAGAAATAATACGTTCCATTTATTATATTTATTGAGAAAGGGGTAAAAAGCTATGAAATGTTTCACAAGAGTGTACATACACATACTTGTTATATCTCTATGAAATTATATAAATTAGTTAATTTTATAAATAACTAATTCATTAGTTACTATTCATAAAGCTTTCAAATTTTAGTATCTATTGTAAGGTATAAAAAGAAGTGTGCTGCAAAATGAAATGACAATATTTAGAATTTAATAATCAATATCATTCTTGTATAAAATGAACATTCTTAACCATTCATAAATTTACAACTTTATACAAAATATTGTAAATAACATGATGCAACTATTTATTATACTTGCAAGGTTATTATATCTGATTACTAAATGTTTTCCAAATTTAAATGCCTTTATGTGAAAAAATAATATGAAATAAAACACGTTTATTGAAAAATAAATATTCGGAGGCACAATTCTAAAATACTAAAATATAATGTCAATGGTTTATAGATTGGTTCAAGTAACGCAAGGACTATTTTTTTTTCTTTACCTGGGGAAATCCTCATGGAGTGTCGGACTTACCGACTAAAACCCCACGGTGGCTGTACCAAGCGCGTTGTGGAGGGGCCTTGGAATCGCTATAGCATACTCACGAGCCCCCTCCACGCTGAAAGTCCGCCGATCTTGATCTTGATCTAACGCAATTTTAAGCGCATTCAAGTATACAAATTCAATTGAACAAATCGAATTTATTGATTATTAACTTGTTTGTTTAAGAATTAATGATTCACTTATCATCTTCAACTTCTTAATATTACTACATTAATTAATTAATTAATTAAATTAATTTAAATCAGTTTAAAATACAACAATTTATGGAATAAGACGAAATTTTATCACGGAATTTTTTGGGCAGATGGAACACGTTTGCAATAACTTTTATGTGCATTTTTAAATTTTTATTCATTACATTACAACACTTTTTATTCATTAAAAAGTAAGAATCATATTGTAAAACAATTTTCGTTCTCAATAACAAAAATTCATCCAACTTTAATTGTCTTGTTGCCTTATAATGTCTTATAATTTACATTTTGCCTTTTTTTTTATTTGGATTTTATAATCTGGTATAGTTCGTAAAAAAGATGAAAAATTCATTTATATTAAATATGTGTAAACAATTCGAAAAGAGATTGTATGTCTTTGGGTAAATGAATTATATTCTAAACTATAGGTTAAGTTAATACAACATTCGTCCCTTTCTAACATTGTCGTTTGTTTATTTTTACTTATTATTAGCTACTTATTTATTTACTTACTATTAATTACATTCATTGCGATTATTCTAAACTATTTTTTTTATTATCTCTACAATTTCTTGTTTCTCGATGTTTTTAACCTCACAGTTATTTCTGCAACAATTATCGTACATAACGTGAGAATTATTTAACACATATCGGATGATATTTGTCAAATGAAATTACCAGAAAAATTTCAAGTGGCGACACCTTCATTATAACAGCATTACTCGTGACATTATCCCCTTTGGTACTTGAATATCATGCTCTTTCATGTTCCCGCTTTTCTGTCGACATTTTCTTGGCAATGCACTTAGACGCCATTACTGACAACAGCGTGGCGTCAAATAACGTGTCGAGAATAAAATTAAAACTACCCCGTCGAATGGAGTTGAATGTACATTCAAGCGCCTTCAACCTAAAACATCGCGACAATATTCTGTCGAATCCAGATATGTTTTATTCCAGACATTATTCGATCCGCTTTATGAGATATTGATGACATCATTCGCTTCTACTAAAAATCGTGCCTTCTTAGCCTCGCTACGGTCCTCGAATTTTTATGCCCGAATCACGCTTTGGTTTTAAGAGACAAAAAGACGTTTAATGTTTGAGGAAGGTTTCTATCAAAAAATTGGAACGAAAGATCAGTATTGAATTATTCCATTTTTCGTCTGAAATTTAAGAAATTTGTTAGGAATGGAAAAATACGATTGGAAAATAATTCAAGAAAGAAAACAGCGGAATTGAGTATTTATTCGTTCTATACTTCGATAATTCATAATTAAAATACTAAGTATTTTTCATTTATAATATTTTTCTCGGTTAACTTATATTTTCGAACTTTGTTTCTTGATATTGCAATTATGTAAGGGCATTCCCAGAATATGTTTAATATTTTCTCGTCACTATTTCTTGTTCCATTTAGAAATTACGATTTTATAAAGATGAAGAAGCATTTACGGTATTATGATGAAGAAACCATTTCTTTTAAGCCGTACAAATTTTGCTTATGTCTTTGATTCGTGCAGCGAGTTTCTTTGAGTTTTGCACAATTTCTAATCGTTGATGCGCGGAAAATAATTTTTAAGAAAGCATTAACGTGCAATTCAATTCTGTATTAAATACGGACAGTCAACGACCGAAAATATAAATATATAACTACAAATTAATAACATAAATGTAATTTAAAGGTAAGTGATTTTAATAACTGATATTCAAAAGTAATTGCTTTCATTTTAATTGTCTGATAAAAAATAATTGTTGTAGCATTCGTTTACTCAAAAAGTGATCCAATTATTATTAAGTTAATGCATCGCTCGTAAAACTTTGTTTATTTCGCATGGATTAAAATTGATTAAATAAATTGCTTTAAATCGCACTTCCAAACTCGACCTCAGTGGTTTGCATACATTTTAAACACATCAACACATTAATACGTTATTGAACAACATACTTAGAAAGTACAATTTAAACATAATTTTACGTTGAATGCAATAATAAAAAGTTAATTAAGTTTGATTCCATTTCTAATGATTTTCTACAAATAACAATAACAACAAAAATAATAATAATAAATTCTTTAAGTGAATATCGTCTTTGATTTCATCCACTGATACTGGCGATCTTAGTTGCACCATAGTTGTGTTGGCAGTTATCTCTAACTTAACATAAATCTCTTTTTAACTATCAGCCTTCAAAAAGTAACCGCAACAACGATACATCGACTTGTTTAATCTGTTCTATGTTAGCCATGAAATTTATGTGACGCAGGTCGAAAACTTTAATAGAAAGTGTTTTATGTAGTTTTAAGAAAAATGAAACATCGAAAGTTCTGTAACGTCAAACTGTACACGCAACAAAACCTATAAGTAAGCCACCAACCGGGCTAGTAAGTGTTCCATAAATTTTGCTCTGCTACGCTCCTTCGACTAGCCAATACAATCTTTCCAATTTCCAAAAAGAAAGAAAGAGAGTCAATCAATTTTCCACTCTCTTCGTTACCACCTTTTTCTCTTGACTCAGAATGTCGAGATATGGCAAGTTTATTTGAACCAAATTTTCCATTTCTTTTGGAAAAAGTATTTTGTCATTTCAAATAAAACTATATGCTTATAACCATATTTACTTATACTTTACTTATCGCAATTTGGTAATTGCAATTTAACGTTGTTTGAATACTTCAAAACTTCAAACAAAGCAACTGTATTTTGATTTGCATATAATACTTATGTTTATATCGATCAGTCTATATAATTAGACAAAATGAGATTCCATAATTAGCTGCTAAAACTACAAATAAAATGTACTTCATTGTTCATTATTTATATTTCGTTATAGGTGTGATTTATCAATGAATGCTGTTTGGAAATACTTCTAGTTTAACGTAAATAAATTAATAAATATAGATATAACAACCAATAATGAATATTACTACTAATAATGAATATTAATCTCTACTCTTATTACAATATGTTGATAAAAAAATAAAATTTTTAGTTAGGGCCCTTAATTGTTATAAAATGTATTCAAAGCGAGATGTGCCTTATGGTTATTGTTCCATCAGGTGAAAATGTGAAAGTCGGGTTTTTCTCATGTTCATCGGTCATTTCCACCCGCAAGCGACCGGTGGTGGGGCGACCAACACCCAGCAGTAGTTTTCCACTGCGAACTTCAATGGTTTATCTGCCTTAGATCAGTTGTAACTTACTATTTAGTCTATACGCATGTCGCGTAACTATTTATATCTACAAAGTTGTTGGAATAAATTACATATGTCGGAGATGAAAGGACACCGGAGCCTTTCCTTTGGAATTTTGGGAAAATCCTCTAATACTTTAGCCTAGATTCTATCATAGCCGTAATTAAGCAATTGTCGTCATTCAATCCGATTGTATTTGTTCGAGATTTGTGACAGTGGGATTGGACTCGGAGTGACACGACTGGCCGCCGAACGTAGCTACGGTCACGGGATGGATTTTTTGCCTGACGGAGGTGTGCAGTGGCTGTATGGTTCTCCCTAGAAACGTGGTTGTGGCGGCATACGGCCTCGAGGACGGGCCTAGCCACGTGTAATTTTGCCTCGGAGGTGTCAACATAATGGGACACACGTTGTATTAATAATCAAACTCCAGGCAGAAACTGCCTAGCAACGGTGATTCGAACTTTCTCGATGCTTCCAACCAGTATATAACAAACGAACGCGATCGTAAAGAGAGGAAAATTTTCATCGGTCTATTATTCGTGCGATCTCCTTGGAAAGTTACACATCGAGCAGTATATACCGAGCGTCCCAGCAAACGTATTTCCTGCTTCAAAGTATTCTACGTTTAGTAAAGAGTTACCCCGTTGACCGTGGATTCGTTATCGAACCCAAGAACATTGTCAATAGCATCTCGCGTGTCTAAACACCACGGTTATTCGTGAAACTTTGTAAAAAGTCATATTTATACCTGTAAATATAATCTCTGTTGTACAAAACGATGGCTAATTCAAATAAAGAATTGTTACGCGCCCTCAATTCTAACGATAGCCAGATATATATTATAACCTGTTACTTCAGTGTTATAATCAAGCAACTACCTCTATTATCCTAAACGAAATAGGAGATCGACCAATTCGTAATGAGAATTTACGACTCTCGTTGACGCGATCTACAGTCGAACAGTAGATATAAAGGATATTTAAAAAGAATTGGAAAAACGAATGGAGAATTCAAAGAGGAATTATTCAATTGATCAGGATAATTACTTATATAATACTATCTTTCTTAAAATATTGATTAGTGAACATTTTATGATTCATAATGCAATTACTTTAAATTCCAATCCTCCTCCCAAAAATTGTTCTTCTTCTCGAATGAATTTCTACACAAGTTACACGGTCCGAGGATTAATTGTGCAAGAAAAAGGAGCATATCAAAGGCAAGTAGTTCGTACGGAGTTTGGACGATCGATGAAAAGGGAAACGAGAAAGACGAGACGTGACCGAACAAAATTTCAAACCGACTTCCCCGTGAACGCAGAAGAAAAAGGAGCAAAATGTCTGACGAGAATGCCGGATACAACCGGGTCAAATGATTCTGATCCAGAGTCGATTGCTCGCAAAGTTCATGAAGAACTTTAAAGCAATCCTAACTCTATATGACTGTTCTCAAATCGTGACCGCAATTTGTCTTCATTCGCCTCGTTCGCAACAACGGTTCCCAAAGTTTCGGTAGAAACGATGTTTCGTTGCTATTGATGTACACATACACAGTCAACTGTCCTTTAGCGTCGGCATAAAGAGTTTGATTTTGTATAAAATAGCTTCAACGACGAAATCAAATCGTTTCCACGTAACGCTTTGTTCTTTCAACTTCTTTTAATTTCATTTCATACAGAAATGTGGACAAGAATTCGATTGAAAAAATACGTTGATAACAGTTCAATGGATTAGACGTCTTTGATTGGATTGTGTGCCCGCGATATTTAATTGTACACTTGGTAAAACGCAGTGTAAATTGTTTCGATGTAAATTATCCGTAGCCTTCGATTGTTAAAACTTTTGCTAAATCCTGCAGATTCTCGAATTTATTTTAATTTCGTTCTTATTTTAACAAACAAAAAAGACTTGTCATATTTCAGGAAATTGTTAACTATTAAATTAAAACGAAAAAATTATGCAGAGTTATATATTAATTATATATTTTAACGTGAGAAAAATACAATTGGGTTCGAAATGACCAAAAGAATCAGAGTTGAGTGCAGTTTGAAGAAGGAATGTTTTAAGCAGTTACTATATTAAATAATAGTTATTTTACAATTCAAATAACATAGTATCCATCGGCAAATAAACTATTTTTCTTTCGGTAACCTAAATCATATTTAAGCTTTGTATTTGAACGTGCACTTGAACTATTTTTCAGCAATGGAAATAAATCAAGGAAATAATATTTATATGCAAAAAATAACGAATATCTTGCACCCATGAATAATTATCGCTTAAATTAAATTAAACTATAACTGCTTTTTTCCAGAAAGCAAAAGAAATTAAATAGTACGAGATTAAAAAACTATTTGTATTAAAAACAAATATTCGATACTTATTAATATCTTCAGAATATTTGTTCATTATGAATAAAGATAATATATAGTATAATAGATATAATATTGTTGCCAATTCTCAACTAAGTGGCGATCAGTTAGGTTGTAACTGACCGATTGATATCGCTAACCCTGAACGAGATTAATGCTCAAGGTGGAGGTAATGGGTTTTATGGGATGGGATTCTATTACTTCAAATCTTGTGCTTGTGTATTGTCGTGGGCGCATATCCTCTGGTATTGCTAAGTAATACCAGATGTTTACTTTGGACCTAGTATTAGCCTCTTAACCCTTAGAGTGCTGAATACTCGGAGCCTATGCCATCCGTACGGACGGCATGCTGCCAACGTTGACGATCGCTGTGGACTGAATACTTTTTCGCTATACTGAACTCTGTTGATTGACTATTCAAAGTGCAAATCGTAATAAGTTACAGTAATTCTTTTGCACGAGATTAAATGATTCAAGAGCGTTATTTTTTAGTATTAATTATTTATTATAAACATTGAAATTTACAATAAACTAGAATTTGGGTAGTAAACTAGAAAACAATAAACTAGAAAACTAAATTTAGTAAATATAACACAAGTTAATAATTCAGTTGTGCATGAAAAATTTCAAAACAATCATCGATACGTAATCCGACATGGCATTTTCTGTCGTTCCTTCTCTTATTTTTCACACAAACAACACATTTTCTTCTCGATAATTGTGTTGTGCCGGCACGATTATTCTACCAAATGTCCAAATTGGACAAATTGTGAATGCAAAGTATTAAATAAAAAAAAAAAGAAAAGACAGTTTCTTCGAACGTGGCATTAACATTGAAATGCATTTATATTTACCTCACACAAACGTAATAGTATTACTTCTGCGTAGGTTGCTCGGAAAAATTGACAAACGCATATATGCGTCCTTAGTCCACACCGATGACTTTCGCCAGACGCATATATGCGTCCTTAGTTCACAGCGATTGCTTTCGCTAGACGCATATATGCGTCCTTAGTTCACAGCGATGGCTTTCGCTAGACGCATATATGCGTCCTTAGTTCACAGCGATGGCTTTCGCTAGACGCATATATGCGTCCTTAGTCCACACCGATGACTTTCGCCAAACGCATATATGCATCCATAGCACTCTAAGGGTTAATGAGGTCCGCATTGTAAGGTTTATAACGTGGGAGGTAGGAAATTCGGACTTTCCCAAAAGAGGCAGAGGTGCGACCCGAGTCATAAACGGACGGCCACTTCAAATACGGGAAAAATATTTCAAAATAAAATCCTAGTAATTTTAGAATCTAATAGATATCGTTAAATATTATTTTAGAACCTTTCCCAAAAAATAAAATATTTTATTTTCAAAATTAAATGCATGATAAAGAGATAATATCTACTATTTGAAATAATATTTTATCCAACCCTGAAAAGAATGCAGCAGAGTTAAACAAAGCCTGACGTGCTAGAAACATTTTTTAAATTGTTGATTTGTTAATATTTATTGATATTCTTCCTTCTGTTTATAACTTAGAAATGTTTTGCGATAATTACATTTTTGAAATGTATATTCTTATTGCACTTGTAAGATAGAATTTTCTTAAGAAATTTGTATAATTGGTATAATTTGAATAATTTTTGTATCAAGTACATAAGATAGAATTCAGTTGTATAATGTGAATCGTTTAGATGTATTCTGTTTCCTTTGAAGGTACTGTTAATAAGTAACGGGACACCTTTTACTGTTTTATAACTTACTAGCATACCTTCCATGGTAAATAGAGAAGTGCGAAAGTTCTTCCTGCTCTTTAGAGCTTTCCTTTCGTTTCTTTGACACAGAGTAACATTTTATTATATGTTAAAAAGAAAAAATATTGAAGCGATATTACTTATTCATCAAAAGGACAAAGAATTTAAAACGTAATTAAAATTATCAGAACGATAATAACGTAGTTTTTCTACTTTTAAGCGATATAAATTCACGACTATAATATTATTCAATTAAAATTATTTAAGTTAACTTTATTCACATGAGTATTATCTACATAATGTATTAATATCTATATAAATATATGTATAAGAACAATATACAGAAATACATAATTATTTACAACTTAAATATTAATCCACGTTTTTCATACCAAAAGTGATACAGAACTAACAACTAAATATTTAAAAACAAATTGCTTGCGAGAAATAGATAAAAAATATCTAACACCGTGTCTATCTTTATGACACTACAATAAATTTATTTCTACCCAAATTACATTCCTCGAAATTATTTCGAAATAGATACAAATATATCGAATTCGTGGAAATTTAATGTAAAGTAAATATCGATCTTTGTCAGAATATTGTAGTATTGTGAACAGATTGTCTAAGAAATATCCGGTAAACAATAAACAATGTTGCGAGAAATTCTAAATGCCGACAGGCCGCAAGGATCGGGAAACTTCAATGGGCTAAACGGCTCATCAATATGTCGTCCATCCATGAACACGGCCATGATCGTGTAACGTCAATCCACATCAGAGACCAGGCCACTGTTACGACCGACTCACTTTAAAATCGGAGATAAAGATACTCAGCGACAATGTATATCGCCGAAGTGCCTAATGAGTCATCGATATCCCAACGGTCCTTCCGCCGAATGTTCGAGAAGAAGGGCTTGCGTGACAACGGTCGCGACGCCTAACAAACGCACGGATAGTGGGGATATCGAGGAGTGACAAAGGATTCGATCAGAAGTCAAAAGTTGTAAGAGCTTCAGTCTTGAAAAGTCACGGCTAGAGCTCGGAAGTAAAATTGTAAACTGTGTTAAAAAAAAAATAAAATTTCTTTTTTTATTTTTTATTCTTTTTTTTTTTTGTTATTTTACGTGACAATCGCGGACGGTGACGGAATACGTACGTGGTGGGGTGTGAGAAAAGACAAAAGGATGAGGGGAGAAAAATGATTAATCGTCAGTCGTTAACTGAGAGTCGAATTGTGAGGAGTCGTTAACTAAGAGTCGAGTTATGTGAAGTTGCGAGTTGAGATTCAAGTTGTGAGGAGTCGAGAGTTGAGTCGAGAGAGAGTTGCCGAGTTGTTGTAAGTTGTAAACTATTAGTTGTAAGTTGTGAATTATCCATTTAGTTGTTTTACATATAGCACATTACTGTATTTAGTTCACGTTAAATAACCATCGTTTCCTGTTTAACCTCTTAACCTACTATTTACGTTCGAGAATTTTGGGCCGAAAACGTAAACAAACTCGCGCAGCCTTCGAACCATTCGCACGACTAGTGTAGTACGCCCCCACGAGCGATGCCCGTAATATTTACGTTTTGCCCGATCATTGTACTACGGGCTATGCCCGTAGTTGTAGGTTAAGGGATTAATCCACTGTAAATAGATCCATCTATCAATAAACTTATCATATAGGATAGAAATTATTGGAAATCCTAATTTCTAATATTTCTGAATAAATAATCCTATACTGTTTTAATTTTATTTTATCAAATTCGAATCCCTTTATTTATTATTCGAATATATTGTATTTATATAAATATATAATCTGCGTAAATAAACAGTGCTTATAATTTATATTATACACGATAAAACTAAATATAGCTATATACAGTTAGTTGTATATTCTAAAATTAGATAAAAGTTGATGAAAATTTATACAGCACGAATTATTTCTTTTGGCACAACTGAAAAATGTAAACTCTAGAGGAGAGACATTTAAAAATTTACAAAGAAATCTTCGTAAGTTATTTCAATAGCATTATAAGGCTGACTTAACATAGGATACGCTACTATTCAGGAAAGTAGTATGACCGGTTTGGCGCCACACAGGGCGATGGCGCTGTTCGCGTACTGTGGTGAACTGTGTCGTTATGTTTGGTCACGATCGTCAATTCGCAACGCGCTCGGTTCCAAATGTAGCTCGTTGCGAGTCGTATCAGTCTCCTCTCGTAATTACTTTTTTTTTTTCAAATAATCGTAAACCACCTGCATAAACGAAAAAAAGAGCAGTGCGATCTCGTCGATCGGCATTTCTCACAAATAAATTCACGAAGCGATATCGCGCTGTATGGCACAATCAGACACGGATTCCCCTGGCACTAAAACGGATAACTTACTTGTAGCGTCACAAAATGGCTGAAGATGAACCAGTGCTGTTGTAAAATTAAGGTTAGATTGATAACGCCACAAGTAATAATTTTTCTCCTCTGACAACATACTGATGCAATTACAAACATACCGTTTTACGTGATAGAAATAGAAATATTATATAGATCTCGTCATTCGATAAAAGCAAATTTGAAATCGTTTGAGTTGTGCCAGTATCAAATCAAAGCAACAATATATTGTAAAGGGTACATTTGCTACATTCCTAACTAACACACACTGTGAATTCTGCGGCCCCTTTTAATTTTTGAGATATACGATTTTAAAATAGGTATTATAAATATAATATTCCTAGAAAAAGGAATTTAGTCTCTATATCCTGCTGTAAGCTAAATGCCTCGACTGGACAAGAGTGAAGCATTCAATTTTAAGGTTAGATTACAAAGATATGTATAATTTTTGTAGATTATATATTTTTATTTTACAAGTCATTATTATAAAAAGTTCTTTATGATAAAAAAAATATATTAAACAAAATTTATTACCAGTTTTACTATTTGTTTTTATCATTTATCACGAAAAGATCGACTTACTTTTTAAAATAATGGCATGTCGTAGTGAAGAAAATATTTAAAGTTACAATCTTGTTGAGACTAAAAGTTAACTAGAAACTGAATGGATGATGTCTTTAGTAACTGAAAAGCATAATTAATTAAAATCTTCAAATTTGGACTTACATTATTGTAATTCTCATCTCGTTAATTATAGATACACTACAGATATTTATGCATTTATGAGAGGTTTTAATCTACGAAAATGTGGAGAATGTGCGTAATGTGTGAAAATATGCAAAATATCTAAAATAAATGTGCTCGTTACAATATTTTGAGAGTTAAACAAATATTTGTGCAGGTTTCTTGTATCCTTTTGTAGAAACATACATTTGGATAAGCCTTGCAGTATAATTATAAATGATTGTATATGTCAAGCATCTTATTAGCATCTAATGTTTTTTAATGTCTGCACGTTCGTACAGGGAGAAATTCCACATGCTCACGGAATTCCACTTTACGAAATCGATCGTTAGTTCGAGGAAAAATCAAACGAATAAATCGTCTTCATTACCGTGTCCCCAATCTCGATTAATAGATTGCACTTCATAATCGTGGTAATGGTACAGCTAAATTCGTGTTCGTCTCGTGCATACTGAACGTTACTGGTATGATAAATCTGTGTAAGTAAGCAGCACCTGGAGCCTTTTTTTACGAAAAACACAAATTACTGCAAATTAATTATTGGAAAAAGAAAAAAATACGAAAAAGTTCAATAAATAAGTGCGGTATGTTCGACTCGTTGGTTTATTTGTTAACGAGGAACCGAGAAATACATGCTTTTTAAGCGTATAAAACACGGAGTTATGGTGGAGCTGACACGACAATCTCCATATATAAACAATAAAATTTTCATTGTTGTTTTTATTATTTCTGCGAATGATTTAAAACGATGGAAAGTATATCAATAACCATTTTCATTCTATTTTTCCATTGAATAAAGTAATACAATTCGTCAGTAAAAATAAGAGATTTGATTAATGTCAATGATTATTGTTTTTTAATTTGTTTATGAAACTTTTGATAAATCATTTTCTATCAATACAACAATTCATTTTATTTCGCATCGTCAATCGGAGAATTATTTTCGGTGAAAGAATTAACAATTTGTCCAATGTTTATTGAACTTCATTAAGTTTAAAATTGCGCTGGGTACAATTGGTACTTAAAGAGGTGACAAACCAAGAACATCAAGTGTTGGTGGAGCTAGTTGGTCGAAGTACCCACATCTAAACTGTAGCAATTTCTTGACCACAATGGTTGGGGTTAGGTAACAGCAGTAGTAAAAATGAAGAAATAAAGATTTCTTAAATTGCTTGGCAAGGTAGATACAACTAAAGCTTTGTAAAATTGATAAACATTTGTAAGGAACTGTATACATATATACATATATAATATACATATATGTCGGGTTGTCGTTAGAATTGAGGGCGCGTAACAATTCTTCATTTGAATTAGCCATCGTTTTGTACAACAAAAATTATATTTACAGGCATAAATGTGACTTTTTACAAAGTTTCACGAATAACCGTGATGTTTAGACACGCGACATGCTATTTACAATGTTCTTGGGTTCAACAACGAATCCACGGTCAACGAGATAACTCTTCACTAAACGTAGAATACTTTGAAGCACAAAATACGTTTGCTGGGACGCTCGGTATATACTGCTCGATATGTAACTTTCCAAGGCGATCGCACGAATAACAGACCGATGATAATTTTCCTCTCTTTGCGATTGCGTTCGTTTGTTATATACTGGTTAGAAGCATCGAGAAAGTTCCAATCGCCGTTGCTAGGCAGTTCCTGCCTGGAGTTTGATTATTAATACAACGTGTGTCCCATTATGTTGACACCTCGGAGGCAAAATCACACGTGGCTAGGCCCGTTCTCGAGGCCGTATGCCGCCACAACCACGTTTCTAGGAAGAACCATACAACCACTGCACACCTCCGTCATGCAAAACGTCCATCCCGTGACCGTGGCTACGTTCGGCGACCAGTCATGTCACTCCGAGCCCAATCCCACTATTATAAATCTCGAACAAATACAATCGGATTGAATGACGACAATTGCTTAATTACGGCTATGATAGAGTCTAGGCTAAAGTATTAGAAGATTTTCCCAAAATTCCAAAGGGAAGGCTCCGGTGTCATCGGGGCCTTTCTTTTGGAATTTCTGGGAAGATCCCCAATACTTTTGTCTAGACTATTTATTATAGCTGTACTCAAATAATAAAACTTAGGAGTAGTTGTTATGATTCAATCCGATTATGTTTGCCCGAGATTTGTCACAGTGAGCTTGGGCTCGAGGTGACACAATTGGTCGCTGAACGTCGCCACTGTCACAGGATGGACGTTTTTACCTAACAGAGAAGTGCCAATATTATGGGACACACGTTGTATTAACAATCAAACCCCGGACAGGAGCAATGTCACTGCTAAGCGGGTCTCCCTAGCAACGGCGGCAAGAATTTTGTTGGTATCCCCGGCCAATATACGACGAACAAACGCGATCGTACGAAGAGAAAATTTTCCATCTTGCGATCACTTTGGAGAGTTTTTACATCGTCTTTACGTGCAGTATTATGCCGAACGTCACAACAAACGTTACTTTGTACTTCATAATATATTCTACGTTTAACAAAGAGTTATCCCGTTGACCGTGGTTCGTTATTGAACCTGAGAACATTCTCAATAACATCTCGAGTGTCTAATCACCACGGTTATTTGTCAAACTCTGTAAAAATCATATTTATATCAGTAGATATAATCTCTATTGTACAACAACGATGGCTAGTCCGAATGAAGATTCGTTACACGCCCCTAAACCTAACGCTAACCCGACATATATATATTGTGCGAATAGTTGCAAAGAAGAAAACATTATTGGAGTAGAATTAGAATATTATAAATTACTCCCATGGTAATTTTGTTTAGCTGTAGTCGATCTCTAAAATTGCATACAATTTTGTTTTCGATTATTAGTCACCGTATCCATTAAATGTTATTTTGAAATAATTAAACGTTGATTCACTCGAATAAATAAATCACGTTTCTTTGAATTATTTCATTATTGGTCTATTCAGTGAAATCATTTTTATTATATTAAATACACTTATTGTATTTAAATAATTATTTCCTGGAATAATATCTTAAATAATTCTAATCGTACACATTGCATTTTCCAGATACCGATTTAAATAACTTTGTCTTTTTATACGAAAAGATTTATTTTAAGTTGATTTATTAGTTATTTCTTTAACTATTTTATAAATATTAATATCAAACAGAAAGAGAAATCTTATAACATAAATGTAATAATTTATTTCAGTTTGTATTCTTATCTTTCCATCTTTTTTAAATGGAACTATCCTTAAATTTTCTATTAATCGATCGTTCCTTCTCTCTCTCTCTCTCTCTCCCTTAATTCACTAATATAAATATATACGTCGTATACGTAACAACTTTTTCCTCTAAAATGAAATGAAATTGTACTTCTACTTGTTTCATTTATCCGACTTTATGCTTTCATTTCATATGTGAATATCTCCTATAACGCCACGATAGCCTTAGATCGTTCGATTGCTTCGTGTAATGATCCTTTTAAGAAAATGGTCTTCGGCTCAAGTATCCATAAACCGATCCGTTTATATCGTATATGGGTATACAGCGGTGCTAGTCAGTTTACGATCAGACATCTCCCATGTAATATTTCAAGCGAACTTCTGAACTTCTTGAGATATCCCATGTTTCCCTTCTAATAAAGCGTTTCACAGTGACATAAAAATTATAACGCATAAAAGCAAAAAATATACAGGACGTTCATTGCATGATAAACCAGTAACAATAGCTAAAGTTGCACTGAATAAGGTCATATAAAATGCAATGGTTTATGATCGACGATTTAAATTTTATTGTTGTATCTAAGTGTATTTTAGAATTCGACATATAATTTCTAATTTTAATAACGTTATTATTTCTATTATTATTGATGAAACTGCAATAATTAGTTTCATATTCAACATAACACGAACACGATATCCTTAAAATTTATATTTTATAAATACATAAATAAATGCGCCGAAATTCATAATATAAAAGCCATATATAAATTAAAAAGTTTGTAAAGTAAAATGCGTATGACATGTTTGAATTTGTGAAAATATTCTTTGAAAATAAACTTCATTAGTTGAATGAAATTTTACTTGTGTCAAAAGAATAATTATTATATCGTAAAAATATTAAGTATCCAATAAAGAAATTGCTATAAATAAATTGTTAAAAATTCATGATTAGAATATTGATAAAACTCCAATCTACGTGATACAATTAATAGATTTTAATCAAGTTTTTAAAATTCCATGTAAAGAATGAAAAATAAGATAGGAAGAACAGTTTAAAATAGAAAGGCGGTTTAGTCATCGCGTCGTACCTTACGGATGTCCGATGAGTTTAGTCTGGAAGGAATGCGGACCTGATTGATTATTTTTGACAGACTCAACACAATTATAAAGTTAAGCATGCATATTGGTCGAAAGTGTCGCATATAGAAAACAACGTAGCATCGCGCGACGGTGAGTGATAAAGAGTAGTACCTCCTTGGCAGTCATCCCGCGGAACATCTTTTCATTTCGCTGTTATACCCACTCATATAGAGTTAGTGTAGGCGTAAGTTTTAGTGACAACAGCGTTGATTCCGCACATCTAGACACTGTATCTAGCACAACAATGAACATAGCGGATTAATCAACACGTACCAACCGAGACTTCTGAGTACAAGGATTTCACGTCTTCAAATCTAACGGAAAGTGAGCAAAACAATTCCAACTGTGTAACATCTTACTCACACGCTATTAAACTTTTTTTTTTTTTTTTTTTTATTTTTAAATAGATCATTTTACAATTTGTCCATTAGGACATTTGGTAAAATATTATAGTTTGGGTTTTGATGAAATATAGCATGTGGATGGTTACCCCCAGCGGGGCTCCATCTTCCAGGTTGTTTATTGTTCTATTGTGAGGTCTGCAGGGTGCTTCTTCTTCAGTCTTCTTTCTGTTNTTAGGGCTGGTAAATCTACCGACCTACTTATATAATATCTTTCACCTTTTGTTGCAATTTTAATTGCTGGTATCTGTTGCTGCATTGTTAGGCTTCTCTTCACTATCACTAATCGCTAATTTTACTTAGCACTAAGGAAATTCACAGATCACTACCCCGGAGCACACGTCTGTTTACTTCGGTTGCCCGGGCAGAACTGCTATTAAACTTGATTCTTCAGCAGTCAAGGAGCAAGCAATAATTATCCACGCAGTCGACGAAATAGATTAGAATAGATTAGAATAGAATCCAAGATTACGTATATGCAATAGGAAAAATAAGTGGCCTTAAAGCTATGAAATGCATTTCAAAATATATGTCGGATTATTATTAGAATTGAGGGCGCGTAGCAATTCTTCATTTGAATTAGCCATCGTTTTGTACAACAGAGATTATATTTACAGGTATAAATATGACTTTCTACAAAGTTTCACGAATAGCCGTGGTGTTTAGACACGCGAGATGCTATTGACAATGTTCTTGGGTTCGATAACGAATCCACGGTCAACGGGATAACTTTACTAAACGTAGAATACTTTGAAGCACGAAATACTTTTGCTAGGACGCTCGGTATATACTGCTCGATGTGTAACTTTCCAAGGCGATCGCACGAATAACAGACCGATGATAATTTTCCTCTCTTTGCGATTGCGTTCGTTTGTTATATACTGGTTAGAAGCATCGAGAAAGTTCCAATCGCCGTTGCTATGCAGTTCCTGCCTGGAGTTTGATTATTAATACAACGTGTGTCCCATTATGTTGACATCTCGGAGGCAAAATCACACGTGGCTAGGCCCGTTCTCGAGGCCGTATGCCGCCACAACCACGTTTCTAGGAAGAACCATACAACCACTGCACACCTCCGTCATGCAAAACGTCCATCCCGTGACCGTGGCTACGTTCGGCGACCAGTCATGTCACTCCGAGCCCAATCCCACTATTATAAATCTCGAACAAATACAATCGGACTGAATGACAACAATGGCTTAATTACGGCTATGATAGAGTCTAGGCTAAAGTATTAGAGGATTTTCCCACAATTCCAAAGGAAAGGCTCCGGTGTCCTTTCATCTCCGACATATATATCAAATAACCGAGTGTCTGCATACCTAAAGAAAAAAGAAACAGTCGCACAACTAACTGTATTACACAAATCAAACATCATAAATAATAAATGTATAAATGTAACTTATGGTAACGCCGACCTAAAAAATAATTCTCTCCAATGTCTCTTCACTCGTAGTAAACATGGGGATTGAAAACACCTTTAAGAAAATAATGTCAGGTTATGTTTAGAAATATCTTCTTTAAAAGCAGGAACGACCGATCCAGAGTATACTCATATACTAAGCTTCAGAAGGCAAGTATGTTAAGAAACGTTAAGTTGGTATGATCGCTAGTTCCTACAAGCTAAGTTGGTACGACTTTTAGCGACGATCTTTTGTCTTAGAAGTCGACCACATGTTAATTGACTGAGTGTATCCTGTGTGGTAAGACGTGTTGTATGAGGCGGAGAAATATATTAAGATTAAATTCGAATTTGTGTGAATCGATTAATTATCAACCCAAACCTACATTAATTAACAAAATATTCATAAATTTTCATAATGACAAATGAATACCTGACTCTTTTCTACTAACCTTTGATGACACCATATATCGAAAAACCTATCAAAAACAAAGGACGCTAACAATAAGTCAACTCTCGCGCTAGGAAATTCAAACTGTCAAACCGCCGGTAATGAACACCAGAAAAACAAATTGGTCAATCTATCCAGCAAACATCACTCATCAACTCGCAGAGAAAGGAATAAACTTCGAAATTCATCTAACCCGGGTTAACAGAGCAATAAATAAATTCCAATCAGTTATAAAATCAACAACATATAAAACCTTCGAGACTACCACGCATAAAATGGATAGGAAAGGAATTGTTCCTCGATGGAACGAAGAATGTAAAATCGCTATGTATAAAATGTAACAGAATGCAGAATGCAGAAACACGATCGCCAACGTTCTGGCGTAAAAATTCGAACAAAACTCTAGTGGTAGTAACTGCAGCCTATCATTTTTTGCGAATGAGTCTATTTACAAAACCTAAAAGAAAGACACTGTTAAATTTTCAGACAAAATCAACATCAAGCCCACATTACATTTGCAATAATATACAAAATAATAATATATACACTATCAATCAATCAAATTAACTCCGCTTTCTTATTAAGAAAGAATTCCGCTCCTGACTCATATCCATAATCTATTAGGTCGTCCGAAAATTTTCTTTCGTTTTATAAGGAAATAATGGATGCACAACATTTTCCGTTTTATACTATTTTATCAAATTACGTATGATACATTTTGTTCTATCAAAATAAAGATCACAACGTTCGACAGGTTAGGTTCCATGTTTGTATAAAGATGCATCGTTGTAAAAGACGGGTCTGTAAAAGAAAGACACTTTTCGGACAACCTAATATTATTAAAAATGCTCCAAGAATCTGGAATAAGATGCCTCCTGAAGATCTATATCTGTATTTGGATCCACAGTGCCTTCCCCGAAAACTAGCGAAAAACTATAGTAATTCCAATCCTTAAGTCGAACATAATAATAAATAAAAGCTAACATAATTCAAGTAACAACATAAAAATATTAAAAACACATTATACCATACTTTTTATTAATTTATATTTTGGATAATATATTACATTATTCTATATCGCATGGTATTTGTATAAACATTCCAAACACATTTGGGGTGATTTCGGGCACTTCGAACAACAGTTGTAGACTCCGTCATCACTACTCTCCTCACTTTCAAATATATTTCCACACCGTGTACTGAACATTTTGTGGATGAAAAAATCACTGATGTACGTCTCACAAGTATGCTTCTCGACTAAATGAAAGATCTGAGATATCTGCCATAAGATCCATCGGAATACTCTAGCTGGAAAGCTTATCGCTTTCTCCATTTCACAACAAAATAATCTTTTCTTCACAGTGAATCGAAGGCGATAAACAATGGATAGAAGACGATAAACGATGTAAAAAAGGACAACGCAAGTGAAAAAACTAGGGATTGAGAGTCGAAGCGTTCAGTAAACATTAGAGGGTCGCGACAAGCTAAGACCTTTAACTCAAAAATCAAAATATTTTATTTTTGATTTGTTATAAATAAAACTTTTACCAATATGTTTGTTACATTTTCCTGATTAAAATAACACCAAACACGATATAATTTGAAGCATATTTGCTTACTTAATAAATGATAATTAAATAAATATCAGTAAGTAAATATAATCCAAATTATATCATGTTTAGTCTCATTTTAATTAGATAGATCTCGCAAATACGATAATAAAAGTTTAATTTGAGAAGAGTAAAAAATAAAAGACTTTTAGTTTTGGATTAGTACCTACATTCATTGCCTCAGCAATATCTGTCATTGGATCGTGTTACGCTATTCGATCGCAACGGGTTGTCGAACTTTTTGGTGCGTCAGTGGAATCTCCCCCCTCTGGAGCGGGGCTGATGACTCTTCAATTATGCAGAGGATCTTTTTGTGCAATTATGGAATGTTTCATGTACATATGTAGACACATGTTTTGATAATACAGTCTTTGAGAAACAACAAGATACAGCTGTACATAGGTATGAGGTGTATAAAGATTGTCCGTGATAATAGTAACTGCTGGCTGTAGATGTCACTGCTGGGTTTTTTACTGCTGTATTTTCTTCCTATTTAAGAATCGCGGAAGAAAAGTCGGACTTCGGTCGCCGGGATTCGAACGTTCATAACCTATGCCGCTAACCACTGCGCTATTGTCACGTCGGAGACACAAGAAATCACTAAACCGATAGATCGCCGGTGATCTCGCGTCGCGGTTCGAACGTTTCACGAATAAGGTGATGAAATTGAACTTCGTATAAGATGATGGAAATTTTATTGTATAAATCCAACAGAGTAACGGTTCAGTGTTATAACAGAATGAGGTATCGAGCGCTAATTTAGGAGGGTTTTTATAGTGAGGTTTTAATCCCTTTGGAGGGGTTACCGTCGGATGTATATCAGAGGCGGCTATTCAATCACTGTTTTGTTATTATTTCGATAGCTGTGGCATGCAGGATGTTTCGTCTACTGGATTACTATTTCTGAGCGGGTGGCCCTCTTAACCTGTGACACTACCGTCGCCCGGTTGGTAGTTAGTGTCGAGTGGCGCCACAAGTACATCTGATTTGGCAAGTAGAACAGTCATATTCAACATAGTTATAACTTCAATTCCAGAAGTTGTAAAACCAATTTCATTTTTCGAGTGCCAAGCAGGGGATATTGCCATACAATATGGTCAATATCTTGATAGCTATATCTGCATGAACATTTCGGATCGTTAACTATGCGAATTCGAGCGAGAAACGCTGCAAAATTGCAATGATTAGCTGTGCAGCGATTGATCATAACAATCAATTTGCGAGATAACTTTTTATTAAAAAATCAAAATTTTGTCTGATCACTGTAAAAATGTTGGAAAAAGTTTTTCTCTTTCTTTAAATTCAGTTCGATTACTGTATTCTTAGGGCTACATGTTAGTCACAGTTTTCTTAAATATATCCTCAATTATATTAAGTATTACAACTTAGATACCAATTTAAAAGAAAGTATAGAGTACACGAGAAACACAATTGGTGATGAATTTTTGTCTTTAAGTTTTTAATTGAAATAAATTATTAAATAATTAAGACATTTTAATAATTTTAATCTATAAATTTACCTCCTTGATATTAGCTCAAAGTACTAAAATATGGTCGAAACATCACTATTTAAATTATTCCGTAAATAAGTATATCTCAAAGAAGAGAATAATCTCTTGATACTAGCTCACATTGAAGTACTGAAAACGCTATCTTAGCTAATTCGTATAATTTTGGCATATTATTTTTGTTTTTGTGTCAAAATTTTAAAATATTTTCTTTCGAATCCAAACGAAGACGTTCTAAAAATTTTCCCATCATGCTCATAACGTGTTGGTTTTTTAGAGGAATATTATCACCGTGTTTTTTCCTATTTATCTCCCTTAACATTTTTTCGATATCGACTGCCTCATATTTATTTTCACATACAGTTGAAATATTCGGTGCATGGTTACTATGCAAAATCTGCTGTTCTTTTAATATTTTTTCTTTGTATTACCAAGTATGTATTAAATGGTTATTACATTATATTATTTGTGCTTACGTTAATACTATGTTAAATCACAAGTTGAAAAATCTCTCCTAAGAAGACATCATTATTAAAGAGATTCTTTTCTTGACTTATCATCGCTTCAATAAGGCTACATGCCAACGATGTTTGATCCTGGCAAATTTCAATTTACATTATGATCACGTTCGATAAAAGTCTCTAATCACAAGTTATTCTGACTTTAATAGTTTTTTTTTTTTTTTTGGATATGTGCTGGGATTAGAGAACGCGCTAAATCTTCAACTTATAACCGTGTCAGTGGATATAAATATTGGTCTTTATCTGATTCATGGCAGCATTTTTTTAATTCTAAAAGATGTTCCAACATATCCAATGTTCAGTGCCAGCGTGTAGGGCAATCTATTATTGGCTTTCTCTTTTGCATTTAATACGATTTTTACTCTTGTTGCCTTCTAAGTATTTGCACATTTCTCTGCCCTCATTTATTATAGCTGAAGTTTCTTCCTCTTTCAAAACATCTGAGACAGTTAACTGGACTGTATGAGCTGCACAACGAATAAATCTAACTTGATATTTCAATCTTTTAGTATCTTCATCTTTATCTTCAAAATTTAAAGTGACTTGTTTGTCACCAGATGGTGAAAATTATATTATTACGTCAATATGTAATAAATTACTATCATCGTATCATCTATCGTGTTTGCTATTAAAATATTCTAAGTGAATCTATAAGTTCTACGAGCTTAATCATGTTCAAGCCGTTATCAGTTATAATACATCTGATGCGTAAATATTCTGTAAATAAGGATATTTTTAAAAATTTATTTTATATTTATAGCAGTATATCTGTTGTAAATTTCTTTTTCCTGCTAGACTTTTTAAAACAAGTTTTATTCCTTCCATGTATTGTACATTTATACTTAAAAACGAACGATTGATACAGATCGCAGTGTCATACTAATGCCAATAATTTGCTATTGAGTTACTCCCTAAGTCGATTATGATACAAATTTGAACGTTTTTTTTATTTATTTATTTAAATTTTACAATTTGTCCAGTAGGATATTTGGTAAAATATTATAGCTGTAAATATTTGGTAAAATATAGCATGTGGATGGTTACCCCCAGCGGGATTCCATCTTCCAGATTGTTTATCGTATTTCTATTGTGAGGTCTGCAGGATGCTTCTTCAGTCTTCTTTCTATTATGGTTTTATTCGTTTCAGCAACCAGCTGGTTTGGGTGTGTTACAAGTCTTTCTTTATACCATATTCATATCTGGCGATTTCCTCTGTGACTGTTGGAATTTTTAAATCTTTTCGTAAGTCTTCATTTCTGACGTACCATGGAGCGTTAACTATTGTCCTTAAGATTTTCGCTTGCTCTGTTTCTATTTTATTTATGTGACTCATTGCTGCTGTCCCCCATAGTGGGACTCCGTATGTCCAGATTGATTTGATTATTGTTTTGTATATATTTAGTTTATTCATTACGCTTAATTTAGATTTTCTATTGATTAACCAGTACATCTGCTGCATTTTTCCACGTATTCTGTTTGTTATTGATTTTATGTGATGCTTCCATGTAAGGCGTGTGCCTAAATGTATTCCTAGATATTTGACATGCTTTGTTTGTGCCATGTGGGTGTCACGTAAAATAAAAAAAATAAATTTAAGAAAAAAAGAAACTTTATTTTTTATCGTTTGCAATACACTTCTGAGCTCTAGGCGTGACTGTTCAAGACTGACTTGGATGATCTTTAGGGAGTGTATTTAAATTCTTTTATTCGTTGGAGTGGGAATGGGCCTTGATCACACATCTCTGGGAACGGATAGAATGACCGGATGTTATCCTGATGGTAACGCGCTTGGAACTTCGCTATCTTATCGCTTTGTTTAGTCGGGTTTCGTCTGTGGCATTTCGTCTGTGACATGGGCGCCGTTCAGTTGGATATCTGGTGTTTTTCCTTTTCTAAGCGTAAATGTTATGCGATCGCACTTACTGGTGCTCGCTTTTATTTGTTTGTTTTGCAGCCACTTTTCTATTTTGGTAATGTGTTCTTGTAGTAGTGCGGCAGCCGTTTCTGGATTTGCGTGCCTCACTAGTATGACCGTATCGAACGCGAACGTTAGTGTTTTGCTGTTGACAGTACGAAACTATATTGATGTGACGATAAATTAATGCCATGTTTTTTAAAAGTATGCAAATATAACTCATAGAATAATAATCAATTATAAATACTTGCTGTAACTTCATGACCGCATTAATTAATTAAACACATTGATTTATTATGTTGAATCATAATTAAAGTATTCGTGCACAATATTTGTTTCCCTCCGGCTCATTTCTTCTATATAGATATAGCGTTAGAACACTGACACTATCACTAATGCTAACTAATGATTCAAAAATAAAGTAATATACTAATAGCATATTAATACACTAATAATAAACAAATAAGAAATAATAATAAATGTTAATAGAGTAAAGTAATAAATTCTGAAATAAATTAAGAAATGTCAAAACACTTTCTCCGCCGCTGGTGCCTATTCGCTCAATGCTCGATCATCGGATTGATGAGTCTCCATGTGTTTATATCCATTTCGCATTCATTTTGCCGTTAAACCATAAGAGACAGTATAACACTTTGATTTGAATCATTTCGTTAAATGGCGAAAATATAGCGGTGTCGATTGATGTCACAACACTACAACTCGTAATTAAATTAAGGTATGAAATCCTACATAAATTGACAAAGCTCAGTAGATGAGGATATTCTGCTAGAAAGAAAACAACCTCGTTTAATGATATTTAGCAGAGACGAATGTTCGACCGTTGGCGGAGAGACGCGGTCGCGGTACAGCGCACCAACGAGAGTCGTAAATTCTCGTTACGGTACGATGATCGATGCCACGAATCAGCCGATCCCCCATTTCGATTAAGATAATAGGGGTGGTTGAAATGATTATGATAATGAATTAACAGGTTAAATATACACTTTATTGCAACAACTTTTCCTCGAAGAATATAAGGCGAAGAGATGACTGACAAGTTGAAATGTATGCTGTTTGAACACGGAGAAAACTTTTCTCATTTTTTACTGGATTGAATAATGGACCCTACGCCACGAGGCTTTCCATAGGCAGTTATTCCTAACCGTCGCTCGTGGCATCGCAGTATCGCGAGCGAACCGTCTCAAGCAGCCCGACAAATATACAATGTAGCGGCCAACATCAAATAGAGCGAGTTCTAGAAACGTCGATTCGTTTCGTTATTTTAAACACACTCATAAGGTGACACGCGTGATCATGGCGTGATCGGTGGCGTGACCCGAGCATGGTGGGGATCGCCTCCCATGAAACACAAAGGGCTCATTGAAGGGCAATCAGTATCGATTGAGGATCCAAACGGAATGCACTAAAAGTCTCCAACGAAACACAAGTCGTCTAATCTATCAAATGCAAGACACATTGTAAATTCGAGTCGAATCATTATATCAAACTAACTGCATCATCTTTCAAATAATTTGTGGCGCTTCATTATACTGTTTTTCATATATATACTGTCAAATATATCATTTTTTGTTAACCCTGTTAATTCAGTGTTAATCTCAATTAACCACCTCTGGCATCTTAACTGACACAAAGGAACGACTTTTCTGAATTGTAGCCAGAATTTACGCCTCCCGCTGACGCGCTTTCTTCGCGATTGCGTCTCTCCGCGAACGGTCGTAACAGACCCCAAGGGACTTCTCGACTTGAACGATGTTTTGTAGCCATTAAAGGCCTTGGCGGTAAAGTAAAAATGCTTAATTTTATGACAATTCCTTAGGATTATTGCGGTCCAACTAATTATATTTGTACAACTGGTGGATGTCTTGACCGAGGGATGGTTTCTGGTTTATGTAGAGGGTAATGGGACGTAACAACGAAAAAGAAAACACTTTGTAATACTATTGACTAAGAACAGGATAGACGTGACATTAAATGGGAAATACCGAAAAGTATTATAGTGCATTTCACGCCCCCTATAATTTATAAGGTCGTGTCGCGACGATTGTAATTATGTCAAACAGTAGGGATATCCTTAGCCTATGATTATCCGATCCGTTTGAACGCGTTCCGTTTATTCAAACAAAACTTTAGTTAATGCTCGATTAAATAAACTTCATTGAATTCATTTATCTGAGCGTGAAATACTATTATATGGACGACAGATTGTAAGTACATAGTAAAAACAGTAAGCATTTGTGGCGGGATTTTCAAATTAACGAGATTCTACATGCATATTAAATAGAAATTACAGACGTTATTAGATAAAGTAATCTTGTATTAAAAAGTAAAACAGAGTTATGTGAGGTATGTGTGAAAACATATTAGTTTTATATATTTAATAATTAATTGCTGAACAATGGTGTATGCATACAATCAACTAAAGAAAACTTATAACTTGTTATGAAATATTATGATGGATCGTAAAAATCGCAAATATAGAAAGAAAATTTCGAAAAATCTGTAATTATTCTAAATTGAAATATTATATATGTAAATTCTTCTCCCCTTGGGATGGATGAACATTCTTGATCACTGGTAAACTTTATAGTATTTATTATTTTAATAGTATACTATAGCACAATTATTTCTGTTATAAAGTAAAATATTTTTGTTATAGTACTTAATAGATTCTTTTTTTATTTAATTCTTTACATTCACAATTTGTCCAATTTGGACATTTGGTGAATTTTTTAGCTGTTTGATTATCATGTGGGTGGCTATCCCCAGCGGGACACCATCTTCGTGTTTGTTAGGTTATATCCGTTGTGAATCAATATAAGATTTTTTTTTTATTTAATACTTTACATTCACAATTTGTCCAATTTGGACATTTGGTGAATTTTTTAGCTGTTTGATTATCATGTGGGTGGCTACCCCCAGCGGGATACCATCTTCGTGTTTGTTAGGTTATATCCTGCACTTAATAGATTGACACAATCCGAAGTAAAAAAACTAGTACCATGAAAATGTAAATTAAGTTTTAGCTTGTAAAAGATATGAAAGTTATAAAAATCATTATTGTAACAAATTGGTAAAGGCACTAGTTTACAATAAAAATTAAATATACACAATTTGATTGTGTTATAATAGAAATATCATCTTTCATGAGATCGAGAAACATCGCGCATTATCGGTCGCGCCTGACGAACAACCTTCCGGGACGTTGCCAACTGTATCTAACCTAATTACATATAATGTTCATCTGCTCGCACGCGGGGTCATTTTTGCTTCGCTTCCGCACCGTGAAGATCGAAAAAATACTTTTACTTACATATTAATAGTTTTGTTATTAATTTATGACGTTTAAACCATTAGTTTGTACATTTATGTTATTAATTTATACCACTAAAGTCGTTAATTTATAACATTGAAGTCATTAATTTATAATACCTATGCCATTAATTCAGAACAATTCTACTCTTAATTTATAAAAATTACATCATTAATGTATAACAATTTGTTATGCATTTGCATTAATTATATTATTATCTTTAATTTGAAAGAATCCTACTATTAAGTTAAAAAAATATCATCGATTCGTAGCAATTAAATTACACTTCACGCGTGTGTACACGTACAGTGGGATAGGTACATCTTAGTATTAATTAATTAGTTTCAATAATCTTTGTAATAATCTGTGTGATAATTCTGTGGGAGATGGATGTATGTAATGCTTACTTTTGTATGCTTACTTTTAAATTTGTAAAAATCCATATAATCGCTCTGTGGAAGACATATGTTGCCTGATGTTATTTTAAATTTTATTGTAGTTTTAACTCTCAGCATAGACAGCCAACGTGGGATGCATGCCTCTTAGCTTTAATCAATCATAAGGTAGATACACCTTACTAAATTATTAGGATCCGTCGTGGATGTCGTGGAATATTCCAAGGACATTGACGGATGTGTGTATTTTGGTTTTAATTAATTTTAAGTTAAATATATCTAGGCATGTTCATTGTGCGCGCTTTTTCTACAAACATACATTTTTTAATTTAAAGCGAAAAGTTAAAAACTCCAATTATCTAATCCTTTTAACTAATAAATTATTCCTAATTTTAAATAATAAATTATTAAATAGGACAATTGATTTAACAAAGTGTTTACATTTTCATTTTTTAAATTTCGCTCCAAGATAAAGTCTTTGATATGAAATGCTGCCAGTAAGGCAACGATCTAATGTACTTTAATTCAAGTAGGTTACAGAGGTAAGATTTAGATACAGTTAATTTTATGGCTCATCATTGGACGGCGAGGGACGATGAGGGACATATTCTACGTTTCACGTTTTATTGTTATTTTTAAACCTTAGTTTTAAGCCTTAATTTTAAATGTAAGTTTCAAGCCTTGTTTTTAAATCCATGTTCTAACGCCAAATTTTAAATCTTAGTTTTAAGCTTTACTTTGAAGTTTCAATTTCAAATTGGGTCGTTAGTTTTAAATATTATTATTAAGTTTTAGTTTTAAAGCACGTTGTTTGTTTTGAGCCTTAGTTTTGGTATATTTGTGGAGATCGAATATTTGATCCATCTATGTATTTATTTACAAAAGTTAGATGTTGATGATCTTTTGCTGTTCTCGTTGGTCTTTGTTTGGAGGTCTTGATTGAGAGTTTGTATGTCAGACTACGTATATCTGATCATACATAATTAATAATTGATTTGAGAATATAAAGGCGAAGATAGAAAACATTAAAAGTTCACAATTTTATGTTTCAGACATATAAAATTACAATTTCATTTGAAATTAATTAAACGAATCATTCAATTATTACAATACAGTAATTTATTATTTTGATAGCATGTAGTGTTTTCTACAGTATTATAAAGGAATAGAATTCTGTATTTTGATTTTCGATTATAGGATATTTTGTTCTATATTTTATTTATAATTTTATACAAGACATTAGTTTTAATTCAAATCAATACTACCAGCACTATACTCGATCGATAACATCACATGCGACACGAAAACAATATGGAGGAGAGGGTTAGATGATTCCCACAAGGTGGGATTTGAAAATCATTGAATGTCATGTCCATTTCTGTATAGTTAAACAAAAGTATTACATGTTAGTTCCACATTACCTCATGTTTGGTAATACTAATATGTAACACTTTTATTTAATTATTGATTGTTTTAATAAACATATTTCTCTTAGTTGTATGAAGAAAATAATATACTTTTGTTAATTCATGAATCTTAACCTTACTTCTCTTATCAGTTCTTTGTTTCGTGTACTTAACACGGGTTCGTATAACAGATATTTCTTGGGAACCTAATAATCTAACTACAGCGTTATACAGGAAATGTATATATACATTTATATATGTTATATTGAATATTCTATATTAAATTAAAGTATATATTTGAAAAATCTCTCAAAAAGAAGTTAAGAAGTTAAAATCGAATTATCATATGTATATGGTATTACAGCCAATAATGCATAACGAGAAAGTCTGATTCAGATCTATAGACAGAAATAATTTTAGTCGTGCAAAATTGTTCATTTATATTGGAGATGTACTTCATCTATATCGCATAAACAAATGTTAATCATGAAAATGACGATTCATTACTTCAAATTACTATTCCCAACGTTAATTTCAAACATCTCATTGAACAACGTATATATCATGCTGTAAAATTTTTCATATGATTTCAGATGTATGTATCGCGCAGTTAATGAGTAAATCTCGCTGATTCATAAAATTAATATGCAAAACATTTATTGGGTTGGCAACCAAGTGATTGCCGATTTTGTCATTGGGTGATAATAACAATACATTACACGAATGAAGTAATGTAATTTTATTACAAATGAATCTCGGTTTTTGTTAATATTGTAAGCTCTGAAAATCGTATCTGCGATCGTAGAAATATACAACATAGTCAATCAGTAAAACCCAAATGTGTCACGACAAGTATACATCGATTCCAGTATGATATTCATATCCAATATATATTTATTTTAATAAAGCATTTAATATGATTTAATAGTCGTTTTATACGTGCTGATATTAAATGTATTTAAATTGTATTGTATCAATATTAATGATAATAAATGTTAATAAATATAGGTTTAGGATTGATATTTAATAGATTCACGCAGATTCTATTTTGCTTTCTATATTTCGCCACCTCGTACAAAATGTCTGAACACACCGGATACACTTAGATAATTAACACATGGTCCTAAGACAAAAGAGCATTGTTAGAAGTCGTACCAACTTAGCTTGTAGGAACTAACGATCATACCAACCTAACATTTCTCAACAATAAATCCAATTTATTTATTCGAATTTACTCGATCTTAATTTCAACGCAATGAATTCTGTTTTTCATTTTTATTTAGATCTATATCAAGTATTAAACAAATTATTAGTAATACAAATTTATTTTCATATTTTTTATATTAAATATCACATATACTTTAACAGGTTAGCTTCCCTGCTGAATTATTTTGACATTATATTTCTTTTAATGGAAATTACAAAAGTATGGGCATCAGGAATTTGTAATTATAAAAATTTATTAATTTTCTTATTATGTCTTTATAATATTGTTGCTCTAACTTCTATTAGAAATTCTACTGCTTACAAGATATTTAGGTTCACTGTCTAAAATCATAAATTCGATTTAATTTAAAGCATATCTATGTTTAATACTTATAATTGTAATTTTATGTAATATTTTTAATCTTTTGAAGAATTTAAACTTTGAATCGTATATTTTTTAACAATCATTAAAGCTTTAAAAATTTATATATATAATTGTGAGAATTGGAAATAATATATATCAAATAATAAATATACAGGCTGCTGTCCGCACGAGTGTAACGTTTCTATTCTGTAGTTACATAATCTATGGAACAGGTTTATGTAGAACTTATGCAAAATTTAGGAACTTCCTCAAAATCTTTTCCATATATGTCCAACTATACTCATAAATCTGTAACGCAGTTTTCAAAAGCGAACGTGTGGTTTATACCTTGCAATAAACGAACATCAAAAATGTTCTTATTCTCTTAAAATTATTATTCCAATCTTTTCTAAAATTTTATTTATTAAGCTTTTATCAAATTTTATTAATTCATTTATTTCTTCTTTATTTTCTTTAGATAATCGTTTCCAACTTGTATACTTTTGAATGACATCACGTCACCAAATACTGCTTTGTTGATTAACAAAATATTTGAATAAATATTTTTATTGAATTTTATTAGATACTTTATTCCTTCCTCATCTTCGTCAGATAGAAATTCTTTTCATTTATATGCTTTCAAATGACACCGGTTTTCCAAGTCTTTAACTCTGTATGTACACGTTAGAAGAATCAACAATGATTTAAAAGGAAGAAAAGTAAAAGTAGCAAAAATGAATTGTAACGAGGATGGTGAAAGAAACTTGGGATCACAATTTAATCATCGTGACATTTCACAGCAATTTAGCTACGTACAAATGACTCTTCGCACAAAAAGAAAAAAGTAAAAAAAAAAGGCGAAGCAGGAAAAAACAGAGCAGGAAAAAGATAAAATAGATGCACGACGTAGCACGAAATACGAGCTGATGACGACTTTGGTGAGACAAGGGCTTGTAATTGACATAGCAATTAATTTAATTGGACCGCTCTATGGTTTTTGCTTTCTCTTCTTTTTGGGGGGATTTTATCTGCATTCTTTCAATTCCCTTTTGTGTTTTCGTCGACTCGAATCACTGATCATGGCGAATTTGTTTCTTCATTGCTTACAATGCTGTTCAACTATGAAAAGAGACCGCATCTGTTAAAGAACCAATTTATGGTAAATGGACGTAGATTTTTACAGTTTCAATCATTAACATTTGAAAATCACAGAAGAAAAACATAATAAATCATATTTTTGATGTTTTACAGAGAAATAATTTTAAAATTCCAGGGTAAATCGTAGGAAAAATGATATTTCATTTCCTTTACGTTTAATTTAATTTATAATACAGGGGTTTTTAGGCAGAAGAGTGCGAATCGTAAGATTTTAAATTTAAGGCGATAAAAAGATTAGTGTAGACGGGGTTTCTTGACGATACTGCAGAATTTAGAATAAGTAGTTTTTTTTTTTATTTAATAATTCCTATTCATAATTTGTCCAATTTGGACATTTGGTGAATTTTTTTAGTTGTTTGATTATCATGTAGGTGGCTACCCCCAGCGGGGTACCATCTTCGTGTTTGTTAGGTTATATCCTTTGTGAAATAAGTAGTTATCTTCTGTCCTTTAGTAATGCAGCGGCACCCAACAACAAAACTTTCCAACGGTCTCGTCGGTACAAGTATCATCGAAGCATAAGTGCCGACAGGCCTAATGAGTCATCGATATCCTTACAGTCGTCCCGCCGAATATTTGGAAGAAGGCGTACGTGGCAACGGTCGCGGACGCCTAACGAACGCGTGCGTAGTGGGGATATTGAGGGGCGACAAAAAGAAACGAATCGGATCGAGAAAACAGTTGAGTTGTAACCGACAAGGAAAAATGGTCAGTAGGAATCGAGAATTCTACGAAAGAGTCTAAAAGCGAAGATTGTTAATAAATATATTGTTGAACACCACCGAGTATTACTTTGACAGCCTGCACATCCTACACCAAAATAACCTCAGTAACATCTCGCTGGATTCTGGTAAGATATCTAGGGCAAGACAGGATGTAACTTATATGAAACCTACTTATTACAAGTTTTATGACAATGTTATTCATAGAGTATAGGATTCTTAGAAGCGACTTTTTGACTGTACCGTAATAATTTTTATATAATAATAAGAATAATTATATACTGTAAATAATAATGTTGATAGAACTATGAAATATTTTCGGCGAAGAAACGTAATTTTAAAGTAAAAATATCAAACGTGATTCTTTTAGTTTTTTATAAGGATGTAATTAAAAACAAGTAATATAGTATTGTAGTATCATGGATGAGGGGCCTGGGGGGGGTGGTGTCATGTGAATTATAAACGAGCGCTTGCTGAGTGTGTATATAGTGAGGTTAGGACAAAAGACAAGGGGTTCCTAGGGGACAAAGAACGAATTAATAATAATAGTACGAGTTGAGATGTCAAAGAGTACGGATTGTGTCGATGAGAGTCGAGTCGTTGATTAATTACTTAGTCGTGTTGATTATTATACGTTTGCTGCGATTAGTTAATGTTTAACGAACATTATTCTCCGTACAATTAACAGCTGTTCAATCTACTTGTCATTAATAAACTAACTATAATAGTCACGATACTATAGTATTAATATAGATGACGTAGCAGGTATCTCGGTATCTTAAATTTGTTAATCGATCGATTTCATTTAATTGAAGCAAGTATCAGATAAATCAGGAAATCAAGTTTTTCAATCTAGTAATTGAATCTGTTAATTTCCTGCGCAATATCCTAAATCTTAATCAACGATAGTTGAGTGAAATATAAGTGAGCTTTATATCTTTCAACAGAATATGACGTATTCCTTATAATAGAAGAAATATATCCGTTTATACACAGTTTATCTCATTCTTGTATTATTAATTTAACAGTTCATTTAATCACCTTAATTATAAAATACATTTTTATAAATCTTATTATTAACAGCTACAAAATGAAATCAATAAAAGTGACTATTGTAAAGCTAAACCCCTGAAAATTCATAAAATGATAGAAAAACCATCATATGAAAGGAAAATGATAGATAGATCTATATAGTACATATTTAATTTTGATATCTTTTTCTACAATTAGGAGATGCTGTAAGAAAACATGTAATAAAATGAGATACTGTAAAGTAAGAATATATAAATAAATAAATATTATTGATTATGTCAGAGAAGAAACTGTTGATGCAGGTGTTCCGTAGAATATAATCAAAATTTCACTAGGTGAAAATAATAAATCTCTTGAAAAACAGTTTTTACATATAAAAAGAAGTCAGGCTACTGCAAAATCAGCTAGAAATATTCATAAAAATGTAAAGCAAGAACATGGCATGGATTTCTGCTCTGTGATATGGTAAGCATCGTATAATATAATTAAACAAATGAATTGCTCTTCGAATTGTATTACGAACAAACTTTATTATGTAATTATCTAATTAGCAAATTGTACTATGAAAATTAATTATTTACATAATTGGTAATTACCTAATTATACCTTTATCAATTATAAACACTTTGATACAGTTATCCTTTATACAACTAACCTTTTATATAATTATCAATGTTTAAATTTTTTCATTTTGACAAATATAATCGTCTAACGTATAATATATTATAATTAACATCTTCATATATATGTATATGTATAATAACTCGTAAATTGTACATAAGCTGTCAATAATCATTTGATTTTTGGAAACTTAAACATCAAAAATATAGTAATTAATCATAAAACAAATATTTAAATTCAATAACATGTTATTATATAAAATTATATTACTGTATTTATACAAATACTAATTTTAATTAGTAGCATTATTAAATGTTTTCAATTGTTTCTTTCTTTCTCAATGTATATATTATGTTATGTACGAACATATAAATATTTTTTGGCAACAGAATATAGTGTTTTGCATGAACTGGCCATTTTTATTATATTATTATTTTCTGTTATCTAATACACATAAGAAATGAATTTGATTTACATTTGTAAGGTTATTTACTTCTTTATCTTTGTATAATTTTAATTTAATAAGAAAGTATAAATAAAAGTCCACTTGGCCTTCTGAGTTGGTAATATAAAAGTTAGCAATTAAACTATTTATTTTTTATTCAGCTCTAAAAATTCCGCATAAAGAGTTAATGTTAATACTGGCTAAATTGAAATCAAAATCAAGGAGCACTTAATTAAATCTATTGACTCCACCCCACTTTTAGGTATAAATTTTGTTTATACAATGGCTTTTATACCTCATTTACATCACGTATAAAGAAAGTGTATAAAGGGCCTGAATACTGTGAAGTTTACGTGCACGTATTGGTTACAGAAAAATATTTTTAACGAAAAAGAACATTCTATTAGCAGAATCAAAACTGCCTCTTATCAGGGATCGTGCTACATTTTTGTGCAATAGTTTCCTGGTTAATGTCCTCTTTAATATTAATACGCAAATTAATAGAAATATAAGAATTAGCAGAACCATAACAAAAGACCGCAAATAATACAATAGTTTAGAATTTAGAATTTTGCTCGATTCCATCACATATAGGTCAACTGAGCGATAGCGAAGAAGCTGGTACTCTGGTTAAGACAGCAACTACAGAGCAAACGGATAACTGTATTTGTATTCCATTTACTGATTTTCGTGAATCATTCAAGTACGAATGTAATTTTAATACGAAGGAATAAATAAAAACACAAATAAAAGGGAAGGGCAGAAAAAGGAGTAAAGAATACGTTCAATATTATTTTAAAGGCAATAATAAATCATAGTTCGGAAATAAAGATCTCTTACAAGAGTTTGTCGTTATTATCAATCGGTGTATCAAGGGTATCAGAAGTCAGATCATTACATGTTATTAAATATAGGTTTGGGGTTGATATTATAATAGATTCACACATATTCTATTTTACTTTCTATATTTCACCTCGTGCAAAACGTCTGAACATACCGAGTACACTTAAATAATTAACACGTGGTTCACTCCTAAGACAAAAGAGCATCGTTAGAAATCGTACCAACTTAGCTTGTAGGAACTAGCGGTCATACCAACTTAACATTTCTTAACATTACAACCTTTCTGCGTCTCTTTCACGTGCTGCAATTATAAGTAGTATAAAATGCAGTTGTAATTTCGGAAAGCAGGATTTAAATTCTATATTTTGGCAATATCCTTTGTTCAGTTTCCATAAAGTTGATCTAATAAAGAATTTAAATAAACATAAACTGCATCCACCATTGAGTAGGAGATCCTTACTTTATGAACTAGACATTGGAGTATGTTGTCATGCACCACCGTTTTTTTTTAAATCTAATTTCCAAACTATTCTTGTTGAATAATTATCGTAAATAGTAAATAAATTTAAAAAAATATACTCTACTTATTAATATACATATATTATTAAATGTACTAATTGATAAATAAATTGGATAAATATATTCTATGGGGGAAATGCAATTAATAAATTTTCATACATTCATGGTAACAACAAAGATTGAAAAATATACAAAATGAGAAAATTTTTCAGTAAAATATAAAAAACAACGTATATATAATTTATCTATAACAATTTATTGGCAGTAAAATAAATACTACTATACTTTTTTTAAAGCAAAGATATTAGTGAAGAATTATTGCTATTAATACTAAATAAATGGTCAAGTATGATGATAATTAACGCAACTTTTATATTTGATTGTATTATTATTAGAGTATTTTGGCGTGATTTATGTGGAATCTGTTCAAAAACTTCGCAAGATGTTTCAACAGATTCATTTTAAAACAAACACACGATGATATAAGAAAAACAAACTTTAATCCACTTGCGAAACAATGACAATGAAACTGGAAAGTTCTTCTGTAAAGTTTTTCAAGCAGAAGCCATGCTCAACGCGAAACTGCTGTTCTTTTCAGTCTCTATTTTCCTTTCTTCACTACTGTTGTACTTTGAAATTATGAAATTAAAATAATCTGCTTTAACTCGAACTGAAACTTACTTTCAAACGAATTTAAATTAACTCAAATGGGTTTGGTTATGCGTTTCAATAAGAAACCGCTTGAAACATGCTTGATGAATACTAATGTTCTTTTATATCAGTTTTACAAAATACTTCTAGATCGCTTATGTAATAACAATAGAAATATTATGTATATAAATTACTGTTGACGATGTAACCTTTATTCCCTTCAATAAATAATAATTAGTATGGCGCTAATAAAGTAGATATGAAAAATAACTAGTTGTAAGAGAAATTTGACCCACCCGTGGCAGTTTCTGACCTACTTACTCTTTCTATTACAATAGGTCATGTGCGGCAGATTCATTGACCGTGCGCATCACTGCCTTCAAGGAGTTTTCCCGAATTTTTACCACACCCGTGCGAAGGGCCTTTCTTAGCAACGAGGCGAGTCTTCGCGTGTCCTCGTTAACGTAGGTCACTGATCGCAAACATTATACCGACGCGGAAGATGCGCTTTCGCAAAGAGATCATTCAATACTCGTTTTTATATATTTCTCTAGCATAATTTTTAACTTTTTTTAAATTTAATTAAATTTTAAACAGAATTTAATCTGGATATACCGACTTTTTAATGAAAAATTTGTCAAATAAATAATTTACTTAAATCGAACTGTAATGACTTATTTTTTATAATTATCATAACTATGTAGTTATGATAGAATATTATGACAATTAACTTGGTTTTCAGAAGCTAGCATGCAGCAGTAAAATTAGTATTCATAATTGTCAAATTTCATAGAAGTATTTTGTTACGCTACACCTCAATTCTTTCTTTGAATTAGAAGTTAGATTAAGCAAGTTTAGTTCTAAGCTGATTGAAAGACTAGGTATAAATGTAAACAGTGATATTTAAATAGTAATTATATGTATCAATCTATATAATTAATAGTAAAAACTATTATTGCTTTTCCAATAAGTATTTTAGATTTATATGTAGACTAGTGACTATAGGAATCATAGTAAACGGTATCTTTAATTATTAAATTGTACTAGTAGAGAACATGACAATAGTTGATCCAGATTATTAAGGAAACGATTGGCCAAAATAATATATTTATGAAAATTAAGGATTTAGAATGTATGTAGTATCACGGACATAAGGCCTAGGAGTTAGCGGGTTAACCACATACAATGTCGCGAGAACCGAGGCGTTTTTAAACCATAAACAATGTCCCGAGAGCCGAGGTGCCGATGGGCCCGAAAATGTGTCGTCGGTCCTTCAAGTGAATAGTTTCATAGAAAAGGTCTACGTGGCTTTGGCCACGAGCGGTTGCAGAACACGTGTGTGGTGGGTCTATGGGAAAACAAAAGACATGCGAGAGTGTTGCAGTTTGAGTTGAGAAGTCGAAGACTGTGAATCGAGAAGTCATAGAGTGGAGTTGCGTTGTCGATATAGTGTTACTAGCGTTGTCGAGAGAGTGTGGTCCGCGTGAGAGAGAACGTTGGATCCGTTGTGTTGAGAGCTGTCTAGATTGTAGCGTGTTATTGCGGTTAGTTCATGTTAATCTACCATTGTTTTTCTGTCTATATTTGTACAATCCATTCATTGTAAATAAATTACACACATATAATAACAATATATTCCATTGAAGATACTACATGTATAGAAAAATTTGTAAAGATGACAAATTGACAATTGCGTATTGATGCGTACAACCCTTTGAATTGAACCTCATTAAGGAGCTTTTTCATAAATATGGAGTATATATAGATTCCGTTTCATAAATTATAACAAGGAATATATAGATTTTCCATAAATATTTTCATATTTATGGAAACCTATGTGACTTGTATGACATTTTGAAATTTTATTAACACTGTAATGAAATTCAGCAATCAAATGATAAAATTTGATATAAATCTGAAAATATACATAGGAACTATGGGATATTTAATGCAAGTATACAGGTCTGTCGGGTTATTGTTGGAATTGAGGGCGCGTAACAATTCTTCATTTGAATTAGCCATGGTTTTGTACAACAGAGATTATATTTACAGGTATAAATATGACTTCTTACAAAGTTTCACGAATAACCGTGTTGTTTAGACACGCGAGATGCTATTGACAATGTTCTTGGGTTCGATAACGAATCCACGGTCAACGGGATAACTCTTTACTAAACGTAGAATACTTTGAAGCACGAAATACGTTTGTTGGGACGTTTCTAGGGAGAACCGTACAACCACTCTACACCTCCGTCAGGCAAAACGTCTATCCCGTGACCGTGTCGTTCGGCGTCTAGTCGTGTCACTTCGAGCCCAATCCCACTGTCACGAATCTCGAACAAATACAATCGGATTGAATGACAATAATTGCTTAATTATGGCTATGATAGAGTCTAGGCTAAAGTATTAGAGGATCTCCCCAAAATTCCAGAGGAAAGGCTCCGGTGTCCTTTCATCTCCGACATGTATATCAGTATCAAAAATGTATTTAAGCAGCCAATAATCCATTATATCGATAAACCTGAATATTTAATAGAATCATCTTTAACTTTTATTCTATATTCAGGACTTAAATCTTAATTTCCTCTAAATTTTAAGATGTCTATTCATGCTGTATACTATTTTTTTCTTTATTTTATATTTATATGTTTGCAATGAATATCCTGTACTTTCTATATGTATTTTCTGATTGATTTCGAATACGAATAAAATCCTGATTGTTATATGTCATAAGACTAATGAAATTTCAAAATGCTTTATATAATACATAGAACATATTCGTTAAATTTTTCTATAAGTATTCCTTTGTGAGCCGTTTTACATATGCGTTTATTATATAAAAGTAAAATAAAATTAAAGAAGCAATGTAGTTTCTCAAACTGTGATTAAAAAGTATGGAAATATGGCAGAAGTGCACCTGTGTACGAATTCTCCCAAGCAAGTGCAGCCTTTGATAATGGTAGTGCACTGTATACGCAAGAGCCCATACGGACTTTTTGCACGAATTACGAACGCTCTTCTAACTGGCTCTTCAAACCTGGAAAACTTACTTCTGTCCATATGCATAACACTCATTTTTGTTTATGGATAAAAGCAAACGCATTGCTCTCCTTTGCTATAGTCTTACGTAATATGTCCGACTTATGCTTGCTTACTCCTTAGGAGATTGCTAAGACACGGAATGTATAGTCGTTTATTTGAAGCGATAGCAGAACAGGAAATTTTTAACGAATAATAAAATGATGTTCCGGGAAATATAGTACTTTGTCTTTATAGCTTTCTCGCATCCTGAAAGATGAGGATAGAAAGTTATTTGCAAAAGTACTTGTTTATTTTCCTTCACAGTATACTTAATCTTCAGTTCACATCATCGGATTATTTAATTCTAGAGCATTTCACTTTAATTTACGATAACGTGACATTTATCGAGTAAAATATACAATAGAAATTAAAATTAAGTACCGTAGAACTAAGAACCGAACTCGAAGATTGTCCATTTAAAATTTAAATTGTGTTTCAAACAGTATGCAAGTAAACATTCATATGATCTTCTAAATTAAATTTATAGGGTGCCAGAATTATATATGTTTATTATAAATGTATTTATTATAAATAACAAATGCAGAGAGAGAGAAAGAAATGCCATTATTTCATAGTATTATTACTTTAATTTGCATATTTTATATATTTACCTTTATGTCTTATAGAATCTAAGTCTTCCCACTTTTAAATTTTCCATAAATACTTAAATATTCGCAGTTTAATTGCTACTGTCCCCTTTCTGACATTTCATTTATGCAGCAAAGTATTAAATTAATATATTAATACATTATTCATGATCATGATTGTATAATAGCTTTTTAAATTCAGAATTTACACACTATTCCTAAATTAAATTGTATCTACAAAATTCCTACGAGATTATCTAAAATATATTTTTGTTTAATTCATACGTTTATTCTGTTTAAATTCTACAATTATTTTATTATTGTAGTATTATTATTACATCCAGTCTTGAGAATCATTTAAATAAAATAAAGGTATTCCCCGTGTAACACGGTGCTCTTACAGCACGAATATGCACTCAGATAATACACAGTTCAAGAATTGGGCAAATTCCTGTACCTGCACCAAACGGTGGGCAATGAGATTTTTGAAGAACACAGTTATTTGATACTTTTCATTCAAGAAAACGTGTGTGTAGAAATATTAAAATTTGTGATTTATTTCTAGTTCATTTTAGTGGAGTATTAACCATTTGCACTCGAAAATTTGTTCACTGTATCGAAATAGCAACTGAGAGCGTTTCAGATAAAAAGTCAATGGCCTCTTTTACAACTAACATACATCACATTAATATGTAATACTTTAAATTAATTTCTAATTTTTTTAGTAGCATATTTCTTATAGTGAAAATGAATATAACATGATATATAATAATATAAAATGAAAATATAATATACTTTTGTTAACTGATGAAACCTAACCTCCATTTTTGCATCAATTCTTTGTTTCGCATAACAGGGATTCAATTGTCATTCAGGGTGTCATTTATATTTGCAAAATAATAATTTAAATGACATATCAGCTATCTTATTTGGTTAGATGTTGTTTTGAAATAATATTTAATATTCGTTATTTTACATTTTAAATTAATTACTAATTTTGTTAGTAATATATTTCTTATAGTTATGAAAATATAATATACTTTTTTTTTAACTGATGGAACCTAACCCCCATTTTTGCATCAATTCTTTGTTTCGTATAACAGGGATTCATTTGTCATTCAGGGTGTCATTTATATTTGCAAAATAATAATTTAAATGATATATCAGCTACCTTATTTGGTTAGATGTTGTTTTTAAATAATATTTAATGTTTGTTATTTTATTTGAAGGAGAATTAAAATAGAAGATTTTGTTGAAAATTATTATTTAGTTATTTATTTAATTTTGACACCAAATAAAGTTTCTTTCGCTATGTCATATCTAAATTAAAAATAAAGTTGAAATAATCCGTTATTTTAAATAAAATTTGCCCAAGTATACATTTAAAATTCCATTTATAATTATAAAAGTGTAAATTTTAAATTTCAAATATATCATAGAATTATATAGCTTCATATGAATGAAAAGCATCGAATTACTTTGTAAAATGTGTTCTTAAATTATTTTATATAAATTCAACTTCGAGTCGATCAAATAATATTAGTAGGCAATAATATCGATTTTAGATTTTGCAAGATTCTTGAATTTTGAGATGTTTCAATATCATCTCAAAATGTTTAATAAACTTTTTAATCAATTATTGCTAAACGCATTTTTTAAAAAATACGAAAAGACCTTTATTTAATATTATACAGTTAGTTCCCTTTGGGTAGGGTATGCTCGTAATTAATCAAGTAAAATTAGCAATTGCCTCGTTCACTTCAAATCCTAACTTATGGTATCTAATAGGGTCATATCAATTCGTATCATATTCCAGTTGACTAGTTCGTCGATCTTCAAATACCCTGCAATTACTTAGTCACGCATCAACTCTTATACCGACCAATCGCGTATTAAACGCTTCCACTTAATGGCTGCACTTCAAATCAATCAAAATACCTTGATCTCCAAGTTTGAACATCGACACAGCATCTTGCTATGATTACAGCAAGAGATTCATCAAATATTAAATTAAATTAATAATCTAATTAAAAAATATATTATTAATTCACAATTAGTTAACAAATAACGAACATGTAACAAAATTCCCTAGAAAATGTCAGAACAAAACACTAGATTATGTATTTCGTTTTCTGCTATTTCATATACTAAATTTGACAAAATTGAAGTTAAAACATCAGTTAAACTAATATTTATTTCCTGATTCTGAAGCAGGTAATGAAGTACTTCCTATGGGATTTATCTTATGAGATTACACGTTAAATGGATTTTTTAATTGACATGTCTAAAATATTAATTTTTTGATGAAAATAAATTTTAATCAGTTTGTATAGTAAGGGGGCAAGTCGCAGGTTATTTGGCTATTATAAATGAGGTTTATGATTCAGAAAGAGGAAAATATTACAGACGAGAATAAAAAGTAGCATCGATTAGTACAGCGGTTTTCAACCTGGGGGACGTGGACTATTGCCGGAGGAGGCGTCAATATTTTTTAATAAAATATTAATTTTCATACCATAATATCTACAAATAAATAAACCTTCATATCGTAACGCACGTATATAGTAAAGCGAAGCCTTGTCATTATTCTGTTAATTGTAGTTTTCAGTTTTTTTTTGTAATAAAATTTTTATTATTTAAAACGTGTCCATGTTATTATATCTATTAAGAAAATAAAAGGTAGAGAGGCGCGGAAAATTTTTTTTTTTCGGGAAATTGAACATATAGGTTAACTGAAGAAAATAAAAGTGGCTTAGAAGCTTTTTTTTTATTTAATACTTTGCATTCACAATTTGTCCTATTTGGACATTTGGTAGAATTTTTTATGTTTGATTATGTTATCATTTGATGTCTGTTTGATTATCATATGGGTGGCTACCTCCAGCGGGGCACCATCTTCGTCTTTGTTAGGTTATATCCTTTGTGATTGAAGCTCTTTAAGCTTCTTCAGTTCCATAACAGGCATATGCATTATTTCATTTTACGCCACGAAAACTATTGGTTTGTAGCTTTAACAAGCTTTAGCTACTTGTGTGGGACCTTGAATAAAATGTCAATTGAACATCATATGAAGGTAGTCATGGAAACGGACATGACACGAATAATGTAATTTATCGTGTAAGATTAAGATGATATACAAACGTTATTATTATATATATTTCGCAAAAGTAGATTCATTGTTACTTAATTCTGTTGAACTTTTGTACATGTACATAGAATATTTGTACATAGAAACAGAGCAAAGGTGAGGAGACTTCTCATGGGAATCGAAGTTGTGACCTCCTGGCTACAAAACTGGGATTTTATGTCTATTGCCAAGCGAGTTTTTTAATTCTCTATTGTTTTTTCTCCCCTTTTCTTTTGTTTTATTATAGTATATATTTATTTATCATACACAGTGTATTACATACAGTTATTACTTACATTATTACATTAGACATACATTTTATACTTTACTTCACTTTTATTACAGCAACTAATTAAGCATTCCTTGCTATTGTTAACAAGTATGATCCTTTGTTGGAATAAGGAATACTCTTTTGGTTGTACATAGCTTAAAATTATTCAAACAATATTAATTGTTAAAGTTGTATAAATATAATTATGGCTATTATATTACTTATTAAATATTCAAGGTCATTTAGTTTCACTACCTATTCACTTATTTTTGTTTCTCAACTGTATTTCAATGTATTTCAGCATTAGAAAATACGATAGAAAAGAATAGTTATTCCACTTTCAAAAAATAGTAGCGACCTTACAAGATTTAAGAAAAAATGAGCGTGCAAAATCTCTTTCTCCAACAATACTCTACCTTTCCAATTATTCATACATGTTATATGCTTTAAAGATGCTGCGGTATCATTAAAAGTAAAAAAGATATTTAAGTGTTTTATTATTAATTCATTAAACGATAAATATGTTTTCGATAAAATAGGTCTCTTGAATTTTAGTGCATTATTTCCCTTTTACAAAAACTATTCGGGAAATATGTTTCTATTGTTAATACATAATTAAAGTGAACCCCTTTCTCACGAGCTAAAAAAATTTTCGGTACTAAACGCGTTTAATGCTAAATTCATCTCATTTTCTTATAAAAATCGTCACATAATTAACTCCCTAACCTTACTTTATACTCTGATAAAACATTACGATATTACACACAACAGGAACAAACAAATCCACTCTGAAGTTGCAATATTTTCCGCGGAACGTAATATACATGAAAATTACTTGTCCAACTTAATTCGCATTTTTCAAATTGAAATATTTTTCTTTCTTTTCTCTCGAACTTGTTTAGCCATAAATTACTCCTTTTATACACTCGCGTAATTAGCGTGGTAAATTGATCAAAATCCAGAGGGAGCGTTTTTGAAAGCTGTTTAAATTATCGTTAAATATTTATGGACAAAAAGTTGTAATATTTTATAATTTAAAACGAGATTATTGATAGAAGGTTATGCTTGTTAATTAAATCGACAGATGGGACAAAAAAAATGAGTTGAAACAACTAATTATAAGGAAACGGCGTTCGAAAAATAGAAGATAGAATGGAAGTATGGTTTTTAAAATTAAATATTAACTTTTGATTTCACTTGTTGAATATAACTGTATACAACAATTTTTTAAAGGTTTTTTTATTTATTTAATAATTTCAATTCACAATTTGTCCAATTTGGACATTTGGTGAATTTTTCTAGCTGTTTGATTATCGTGTGAGTGGCTACCCTCAGCGGGGTACCATCTCCGTGATTTTTTAAAGGTAGTGAACATTTCTAAAGGTAGAACGGTTTAACATTTCTTATTCTTAACAGCAAGTATAAATTTTAAGAGCAACATAATTTATGAAACAATTGAGACCAATCACACATATATGTAAGATATAGACATACTGTCAATGATTTTGGAATTTGATGTTTCAGGCGAGTAACAAATTCCTGACATATTCATCGAATGTAATATTTATCTGTATAAACATTATTTGACACAATTCACACATCACGCAATCTTACTTTTTTTCTATTTTATGTGGCGGATCGGTGACAACAGGACGCCGACAGGTAGAGAACGTCAACGCGGTCGTAACATCTCCCGGGCGATCCGGGTACCAACCGCCAACACCAGAGCGCTACTACGACGACAACGAGTCTGTCTGACTCGCTAGCGGAGGAATATACAGGGTCACAATGCAAAGACCGCATCTCCCTCGCGAGACTCCCTCTGCGTCTAAGGCAGGGACTACCGGATTTAGCCTTACTGACGAGTCCACCGGTAGTCTCGGGACGAAACGCGCCAAATAGCGACAATACCCCACGCTATAGAGAAGAAAGTGATGTGGCCATCGCAAAGTTTGTGGGCATCACCACCTTTCAACTGGCTACGACGAAGGAGGAGCGGAGCAAAAATAAAATTATAGCTCCATCCGCTATACTTACTTACATTTATTTCCTTCATACGTGAAAATTATTATTGACAATTAGTACGTATGTTAAACTTTATTTAAAGTCTATCGAGTTAAAGTTATTTAGTTCACAAAGGATATAACCTAACAAACACGAAGATGGTACCCCGCTGGGGGTAGCCACCCACACGATAATCAAACAGTTAAAAAATTTCACCAAATGTCCAAATAGGACAAATTGTGAATGTAAATTATTATTATATAAAAAAATAATTATTATTATATAAAAAAAAATAAGTTATTTAGTTAAAGTTTATTCTACTCTATTTGACAATATTCTAAACACTAATAGCACTCTTTAAAACGATTTATGTTCTAAACATCGTTTACAAAGTAAAATGCTCTTACATAATACCGTTTAATTCAATAAACACAATGCCAATATCAAAGAAAACGAAATAATTGGTGTAATGAATATTGTACAGAACATTGAAATAGATAATTTATTAGAAGTGTATTACGAAGATGGAAATTTTGCACAAATTTTTATTGTAAGAACTTAAATTTCTAGAAGTAGGTCAAAATTAAGTCATGCATATACCGAATGCTTAAGGTTAGTGTGTGAAAGAAGAGCGCATGGCTATCTGAGGTTCTAGGTGGATGTAACAAAATATGTCCTGAAAATATTTACTTAGTTCGCCTCAATTAAATGAAAGAATCCGTAGAATAGAGAAAGAGAGAATACACACGGGTGTTAGTACGTACTATATGGAAGATGAGTGCACGAGTTAAACCTCCTCGCCTTTTGTACACGGAAACGAGTTTTTAAAAGTTCTCCCTCGTGAAATTAATTCAAGTTATTAGCTTTTCAGTGGCACATCGCAAGCATTAAGAAAGTGGGTCACAAATTCAAATAAGGTATCATAGAACACATCATAAACAATAGAAAAAGAAATGATTTAAAAAAGATGTATCAGTCTTATAAATAAAATTAAATCACTTTACTATGGTGTATCCATATGTCTAGCATTGAAACCATTCAAATTTTCTATAAGTTAAATTAAAATTGTTGTTATGTAATGTATTGTATCAGTAATTATATGTATTTTATGTATGTGTTCTTGTACATCTTACAACAAGGTTATTTTTATTTAAATAAATTGTATAACAATGAAGTATAATAAGATATCTATTTCTTAACATACAAATAAAAAATAATTGTTTATGGAAATACAAACATTATTTCACGTAAATAAAAGAACAGAGCTTTCGTTACTTTGGCATGGTATATATATATTAATCTTACAGTGAAATTTTACAGCACTTAATTTTGATAAAAATTGACTTTTTATAAAAAGTACGAAAATTTTCATAGGAAACCGCATACATCTCATATATGTACGTGTATTATTATACGACATTAATATTTTATAAGTAAAAATAAGAAACGGATGTTATAAATATAGATTCGTAAATACTTTATTAAACAATTATGGCAAACATTCGAAACAATGATAATCAATCTATAATTATTAATCTATGATAATTAATAAATAACAATATAATCGAAAGAATAAAAAGAAATTGACGATATTTATATTAATTGTTAGTCTCATTTGAAAGCGTTGAAAGATAAAATTGTAATCCATTACATTGCGAACTTGTTTTTTTTATACTCTTTAACTTCTCAGACCATTTTGTGGAAAAAATCGATAGGAGGGATATACTGTATAAATAGTCTTTTTTTTTAAGACGTCATGTTAAGAATTACTTCGAAACGTCAAGCGTAATATAATATCAACCTTAAGTAACAAAATATAAGTGTAGTAAATGTTTTTCACACCAATGGTTGTATTTACGTTTTTCTTAAATTCACATAACATGATTGATCGAGTATAGACATATTCTTGTGTTTTGCAACTGCTTAATTAGGTACTATCTGTTCAATATATACTGATTTCTAAATTACGACAAGAGAACCAGGAGTCCTATGAATATCGTCACCCTAATAAAATGAATTGATCATAAACAGCTTCTTATATCTAAAATTAAATTTCTCTAATATTTACAGCTGGAGACCTATCTCAGAGAAAGATTCATAAAACAAAATGATGAATTGATCCATCGGAGGTTTCTGTTGTACATTTTTAATACTACCTACATTTTAATTGATAGTTGTAATGGAATTATAGAATGGAACTTTGTTTTTCTAAGTCTACAAAGAACATGAAAATTTCATAACAATTCAATTATTTGACTAAAAACTGCATTCGATACTCGTATATGTATTTAACATAATGATGGAATTAATTAATCAACTATAAAGGTGTAAAAAAAGTATAAATGTACTTAGTAAATAGAAATAACAATTATACACGAGGCAAGATAAAACTGCACATTCTTCGTTGCACGTTATCCACACACTCTCTGAACACACTCTCCACTAGTTCTCTTTCCCCTTTTCGGTTTAGGCATGGCATATACTACGTTAGTCAGTTCGGGTTCCAATATATAGGTATGTAGAATTCTTTGAGAAAGCTTTTCAATTAATAGTTTATAGGTTATAATACATTCTGATGTAGTGACTGTTTTAACGTTTACTTGAATAAGTTAATTCACAATACTGCGAACAAGGTCTTTAATTTTGTTTATCTTTAATTGATTTCAGCAGTTTTATATAGAGATGCGTATTTTATGTTGTTTGGTCAGATTTGCTGTTGTAATTACGTAGAGAAGTTAGATATAAATATATATATATTTTGTACATCATAGAATTTACATCATTATACATAAAAGATTTACATATATATAAAATATACATAACCTGTAATGTCCCTCTTCAGGAAGTTCCTTCATTGATATTGAATGTTTCGTGTCGTTAAATTATTTTGTTACATCTTCTGTATCTTTAAACTGCAGTATTGTATTGAACTTTATATTCTAAGAACAACTTTGATGTATTTACTTATAGCTCTATTTGTGTGAGAAATCGTTTCACAACCTAACCTCTTTTCACCTTTCCGGAACTGGTCTAAATAAAAATTCCTACAGTATACAAAGTATGAAAATACACTTCTATCTTCGTTCCGCTGATCAGAAGTTCATGGCTCTTGCGCTTGCATGAGCATATATTATAAAATAACAAGAGCTTTCAATGTTATTAGATCATTATTTCACCGACACTCTCGTACGCTTTTAATTCAATTAAAACTGACATCATTTCCCGATTCCATTGTTTCAACGAAATATATGAAAATATTCACTCATCATACTGTGGAGATATGGAAGTGTGCAAATAATGAAACGTTAATTATCGCTTAATTTTTACACTTAATTGTTCCTACGCGTATTCACAGAGTCTCATACGAATGGTTTTCTACAAAATTTAGCACAACTGTTCGGTGCAATGAGAAGATCGATTCGAAGCAATATTGAAACTCCGGTTTGTAGAACAGAGGAATGCTGAACAATAGAAAACGGTTAGTAAATCAAATTACTGGAAGGTTTTGGAGTTAAACAGGCACTTTCTGTTTGTCGAAAGATTGGAACTTTTAAACAATGCGGTTAATGCTTTTAAATAGTTGTACAGAGAATGCTTTATAATACTAGACTTGGTTAGCCCATATAATCAGATCTTATCTCTGAAGAGTATATATATATATATATATATAGTTTTCATGAATTATTTCTGCAATATAATACTATGCAAATACATAACGTAATTAATAATAATTTTTATATGATTACTGTGGCGAAATCATTTACAAAAATAATGTTTCTTAATAAGATAAACAGAATTTCAAAATCCATTTAGACAATAAATCTGAAACATCTTAATAAAAAATTTTCTAAGAAATTGACTTAAATATATAAACTAATTAATAAATTATTAACTTTATTACTTTATAGTAAACTATAATGTATTACAATGTGTATATACATTTATAAATATTTATATATTTTTATGTATTATATTATATGTATTTATATATATGTATATAGATTAAATTACTTAAGTTATCTTTTTGATAATAATTCTGTAGATTTATTTTTTCCATCATCCATAATATTCACAAATAATATTGTATGTAAAAGTCTTGCATATATATTAAAATGTATAGTATTAGCAATATTCTATAATTAATATAAAATATTACAGAAGAAATACGTGTCAGACAGCCTTTTTCCTAGATTTTTTCTAGATTTAAAATAGAATAAAACTTCATTCTATTCATGAAAGGTCATATTTATTTATATGTCATAAATACATATATATTCGTATAAAAATTGCAAACTTCTCTTAGGAATATATGAAACTTATCAAGTTAATTACAAAACAGCGGTAATTGATTTGTTCGCAATTTGTTCGTATCATTTCACGAAGGAATTAGTAACGGTATTAATCGCAGATTGTCTGAAAAATTTCGAGATAATAAGAGAAGAATAAAAAGGAATTCTTCAGACGGAAAATTAATTACTATGATGTAGAACAAACATAGAAGGATAGCCTCGAACCGTGCAGTTCGCTGCTTGCCACTTGTCACAGTGGCTAGCGTCGACGACTGGACCATAGTGTAACCGGACAAATAGGACGAGGGCATCTATCTGTGGCAAAATGTTGACGACTGCTATTCCAAGCTTACGAACGAGGAAGTTTTCCACAAAGTAGCTACTGAACATTTGGATGACACGTTCACGCTGTCGTTAATCAAATTTCAAACATACAAATATACAAATCGCGTGTTCTTGCATCACTAATTTTAATGACTATTTCATACAGTATAGGATTTCAGTATGAAATTTCAAGCTCTTCCCACTGTGTAGTAATATCTATCACAATAAAATTGAAATGTTCTAATTTCGTCACTTAACTGCGCTACTTATTTTTTTATAGAGTTTGAAATCATTTTCTCTGTAAATACAAAATGATTAAAGATGAAAATGTGTATAATAAAAATGTTCTTTTCTCTTTTAACTCCGATTTCTATCATAATTATAGCATTAAGTTACTTTTGTAAGATGTTAAGAAGATGTTGGGGTTTTAGAATTATACTTTCTTTTCCTAAGTAAATGGTGAATGATTATATACCTATTACCCAAAATTTTCAAATTTATTTTGTTAATATTATTACATAGACGATAGGTACAGGCACTAAGTACATATACTTATTAGTAGAATATTTAAAGACATAAAAATGCACAGAATACACACAATCTAATATATGGAATATTATATATCCAAAGTATTCGTTATAGTATTTATTAGATAAAACAGATTTCATTCCTGTAGCAGTATTCACAAAAATATCAATCCGCCTAAATACCTGCAGTGTAATGGTATGCATAGTAATAAAAAGTAAAAAATATCTTACAATATACTAACCAAATTCAATATCGAATAAAGTAGTAGATAAATTTACAGTTCGTTTGTATAAACATTGGATAAATTTTTCTATCGTTTCGATCGATAGTGTAGTAGGAGTAAATAGAGAGTCCCATTGAACAGTATATCTGTTTCATCTGTTTGTTTGAGTCTGCTGTAGTAATATTAAATAATTATTGGTCAGTTCAATGAGTTCAAGTTGGTGGTTAGGCTATTTCAATGATTTTCTAGTCGATAAAAGTCTTTCCTTATATTTGTTTGCAAAGCGTTCTAATTTCTTCTTTGACTCTTCTTTTAATACCTAGATTTTTTCTCAGATCATCAATTACGAACATACCACGGAGTTTCATAATTGCGCGAAATATCATCGACTACATTCGATTGTGTTTTCATAATTATCACCTGCTATTCCGAATAGTTAGATGCCAGTTAGATCCAGATGGGTTTTACGATAACTTTGTAGTACATTAATAACTTGTTTCCAATTCAGAAAACTTAGCTGCGAGTGTGTCTTTCCGTCTAATACATGTGTAATTCTTCTTGTTTTTATTTTACTCCATCTTTTTCTTGTGAGGTGTGTATATGTTGCCCGTGATATTAGTTATTGCTGGTTGTAGATGGGGTATTGCTGTATTTTCTTCCTATTTAAGAATCGCAGAAGAAAAATCGGATTTCAGTTGCCGGGATTCGATCCCGGGTTCCGAACATTCGTAACCTAAGGTGTTAACCACTGCGCTGCCGTCGTCCATTTATAATTTGTGTCCAGTGGCGGTATTTGTGCTGTCGAGTGCCACCACACTTGCATAAGGTATTTCTATATCAGCCTCTTGTCTAGGTATATTCCGAGATATTTTACTACTTTCGATTTTGGTATCTTTTTTCTAAAATACTCTTAAAATATTCTCTGTTTTCTAACACCTTCTTTTTAAAATACTCTCATGTCTTATCCAGCGTTTCTTGAAGTATTTTTGATTCTCGTATTGCGTTTTCGTGGATTGCTAGAATCGCCGTATCATTAGCAAATGTTAAATGTTTTGGAGATAGTAGGCATATCTGCAATATAGATGGTATATAGAGTTGGTTTTAGCAAAATTGCGTCGAGCAACCCCTGCTCTTGCCTTGAAGATATCAGGGATTTCCCCTTGAATTTTTATTATGAAGCTTCTGTTGGATAAGTACGATTTGAGTAGGTAGTAGCAGGAAGTTAGCTTCTGTTTTTTGTATAATGTATAATGTTTTACGTAATAAATCATGACTTTATAGAAAGTTTTTTTCGATGTCAAGAAATACCGCTGTACAATACATTTTATTCTCGCGGCCTGCCAAAACTGTGCACCTATTCAGTTTTGGCGTGTTTGTTTCGGAAGCCAAATTGGTGGCTAGGTTTCTTTTTTGGATTTTTCCTAGAACTTTGCATATGGTTGGTAGGAGTGAAATTAATCTATATGATGTGGCTTGATGTGAGTCTTTTTCAGCTTTTCGTAGCAATAGAATTTGAGCTGTTTTCCATCGTCTTAGGAAATATTTCAGTATATAATAATTTATAAGATGAACATAAAAACATCTGTGCATACATGTAGCACTTTTGTAAAAATATAATCTTGCTTCTTTGTGCGAAGTATATCAATAAATATCATACTAGCTATATAAAAAGGAATTAGACAAGAAAATGAAATTCTTCTATATTTGGCTGTAAAAAAATGGCGAGATATGTTTTTTTCGATAAACAATTTTGTAATGACAAGTAGCTCTGTAAAAAGAGAGCTTGATAAATTTTATTCCTGGCTGTACAATTTACTATATAAAACGATTTTAACATATAAAATATTTATATATGTATAATAAAATTCTAAAATATAAAATTTACAAATACGAATGCACGCTAAAATTTCGCTAATGATATATATTAGTATCATTGTATTTTATATAACACAAACTAATTTTAAATGAAAGTACCCAATTTTGAGAAACTCCAGATACATTCATCGACATATACCGCTTTAACATTTTTCTTTCGTCTAAATTGATTGGTTTCCGTCATGTTCTATGATGATGAATTTAATCAAACATTAGCCTGATACGTTTTATTGGATCCCATCCTATGGTCTATCTAACGTTATGGAAAAAGCTATAGATCTACGGGGAGCTTACTGGAGATGAAAACATCGCCAACACCACGCATGGGACTGGAAACAATGATGGCAGGATATTACTTGAACAAGAAGGAAGAAAAGGACAAACCGGAGCAGACACTGCCAAGCTTGGAAAAATTCAACGTCGAGCAACTTTTCTATTTATCCTTTGTCCTCGTATGTGAACTCTTAATGATGCTGAATTATTCATGAAAGACAAACTTTTCGCTTTCCTTCCACATAACTTTTTCCCTTCCTCCTGCTAATGCTTTCTCATTCAATATCTTCTCTTCTTTTTGCGTATTTCTGTTTGTTCTAAATTAATGATATATATGGATATAATCAAATATTAAAATTCTACAAATATTTTTGCTTTGCGTTATTAACCCGTTAATTGTGGAAGACAATTTAAATGAAAATATATATAAAAAGATAGAGAGCTTGCAAATAAAGAAATTATTATGTTTAGAAGATTGATAATTCAAATGATAGGTTAAGTTGTCTTCTCCAATTAACAATAAATTTGAAAAATAAGTTTTAAAAATAGATTATATTATTTTACACCCCCGTTCATAAATATTAGAACACTTAGTTAGGAAGAAGTAAGTAAACCTAAAAAGTGATTAGGAAAGTACAAGAAGCTTTAATAAGGATTATTACCTCATATATTCAAGATCAACCTCATGATCGATCGGTGACAATAACTTCACAAAACAACAGGTGAGCACACTGAGCAGCGGCGACAGCGATAGGCAGCATGTGGCTCGAATATCCTTAACTTAGACCAGGAAGTTCTTCTGCACGCGGCATACTCTTCAGATTTAGCACCGACAAATTATCACTTATTCAAGTCGTAGCACTGCAGCACTCATTAGTTAGGCAGCACTTTCAAAATGTTGCAGAAATATAATAATGTCCAGTATCAGTTTTTCGTGACCGAATCCGAAATTTGATAGGTAAGAAGCAGTAAGTCATGCAAAATATGGGAAAATATTTCGAACATTAATTTGCAATGCATATATCACGTATAAGTAAAGGAAGATTGAATAAAAGATTGAAACTCTTCCATAAATCTAATATAAGACATTTTGAAATTTCAGTACTCTAATGGGATATGACTATCATAATAATATTGGTAAAATTTTAAACCAATCTGAAGATGTATACGATGAGTGTATGATTACATTATATTATAAATATTTGTTGCAAACATATATGTAGATATATATACGGGGTGGTTGGTAACTGGTGGTACAAGCGGAAAGGGGGTGATTCTACGCGAAAAAAGAAGTCGAAAATATAGAATAAAAATTTTTCGTTTGAGGCTTTGTTTTCGAGAAAATCGACTTTGAATTTTCGCTCGGTACGCTTGCACTTTATCAAGTCTCGTTATAACGGATCTCACTGTAGATCGTTGTCTCGATGGATATTATCTCAGTTTAAGTTTGTTTTTGCCGTAACGGAAGATTAGGAATACATAATAAAATAATATGAAATAATCATAAAGTTTATTATTGCAAAAATTGCTGAAAATGTTGCCCATTCTGCCGAACACATAGTTCTGCTCTTCTAATTAAATTTCTATGAACACTTTCTAACGTATTCGATTGTTTTAAAGTATTAAAGGCTACAATAATCTTTTCTTTCAATTGCTCGCAACTTGCGATTTCTTCAGAATAGACAATTGATTTAATATGGTTCCATAAATAAAAGTCAGGCGGAGTTAAGTCAGAAGAGCGTGGTAACCAAGCTATTGTTCCAGCACGACCAATCCAGCCTTGGTAATGTTGGTTTAAAAAATCTCTCACATGACGACTAAAATGTGGCGGTGCACCGTCTTGTTGAAAAATTAAACTTCCTCTAGTTCTCAGCGGTACATCTTCTAATAATTCCGGTAGTCTGTTTTGTAAGAAATCGAAATATGCTGCTGACGTTACATTTCCTTCGAAAAAATATGGCCCAATAATTAGATGTCCAATTATGCCAGCTCAGACGTGATAAAGTGCACGCGCACCGAGCGAAAATTCAAAGTCGATTTTCTCGAAAACAAAGCCTCAAACGAAAAATTGTTATTCTATATCTTCGACTTCTTTTTTCGCGTAGAATCACCCCCTTTCCGCTTGTACCACCAGTTACCAACCACCCTGTATATACGTTTCACTTAATTTTTAATTATTTTATACGTACCAGTTGCCAAAAGTTTCAGTGTTACATACAGTCTTTCTCTTACCGAAGGAGCACGATACATTTTTGTATTACTTTTCGTTATCAGATGATCTACAAGTTCCAAAAGATACTCAAAATAATTTGTACTCATACGTAAGAAATTATTGAGTACTATAGGATTTACAATTCTCAATTCGGATAATAGGGTTTCATAGACATCGAGCTCGCAACTTTTCAATATCTAACTTCTCACCTGATTTTCCTTCTTTCTTTTTTCTTTTTTGAAGTAATTACTATATACGTAGCAAGACATCGACAACCTGTCAAGCGAACATTTTGATCGACAGAAATAACAAAACTAAACTTTGTTGCAGCAGTTTGTACTCTGAATAATGTAGTCACCTCCGACATTTATTGAGAAGAAAGCTCAGAGATCACTATCACGAATTATTGCAGAGAGTGAGCTGCAACAATATCTGTAGACGGGTCTACGTATTTATGCAAGTTGCTGTCGCAAAGAATATCGCAGTCTACTTACTAATGGACATGCATTCTCCCGTATGGAGGAACAGAAACGTGGTAATTTTCGTGGTTTATTTATGACGCTCACTTTCGCACTGAAGAATCTATTTTAGAGAACGGGACTTTAGCAGCTAAAACGATTCCTCTCAATATTCTTAGCAGTATTTTTAAGTTTTCTGTGTTCATCGGAGTTTCAATAGCTGAGTGCGTCATAAACGCGGTTATTTCTGAAGGGTACTCAGATTGTAACGCTTCGATCGGTCGAGGGCCACCCAGAAGAAGTACCGCGACCCTCATCTAATAACATCGACGCCTCACGCTCCTTTAGGTATCGCTCACATGCTTTCCGCTAAAGGTGCTCCGCGCTTCAAACGCACGGAAAGGTAGTGAGTGACACCTTGTGAGCCAATATGCTAATTGGCCATCTTCCTGTGTTCGGTGAAAACCAATCAGCGCGTGTATTTCGAGTCTCCGTTTCGGGCTTTGCTGGAGACTTGGTCGAACTGTGAACATCAGTCATGGAATCAGCTTCGTCTAATGATCATTCGAAAGGATTAGTTCAGTCCCGACGTGTAATGAGAATAATTTAGAGAGAGACTTCAGAGAGAACAATTTCACATACTCTCCCATCTACGGCAACACCTTCTCCACCAGACGAGGAGGAAAGAAACATTTCAATCTCTCAGCATTCGGAGAGAGCTCTTACTTAAGCAGCAGAATCTTCGTAATAGAAATCAAGGACGCATACTCTGAAGTTAAAGACATCAAGGCAGGGATTCCGCGAGGAAGCGTCTTAGGACCAATACTATACACACTATACACGGCCAACATACCAACAACTACCAACAGCAAAATATTGACATTCGCGGACGACACAGCTGTACTAGTCAGGCACACTAACCTAGAAACAGCAGTCACATTACTACAAGAACACATCACAAAAATAGAAAAGTGGCTGCAAGCTAAACAAATAAAAGCAACCCCCAACAAATGCAACCATATTACATTCACATTGCGAAGACAAACGTCACCAAACATCCTACTGAACGGCACGCACATAATACAAACAAGGCAGGTCAAATACCTAGGTCTCCACATAGATACACAACTCACATGGAAACAGCATATTAAATCAATAATAGACAAAATACAGACACCAAGGAGACAAATGCATTGGCTAACATGTCGAAAATCCAAACTAAGCATAGAAAATAAACTAAAAATATATAAAACGATCATAAAACCAATCTGGACGTACGGAATACCACTATGGGGGACAGCAGCAATGAGCCATATAAACAAAATAGAGAAAATACAAGCTAAAATTCTTAGAACAATAGTAAACGCTCCATGGTACGTTAGAACGAGGACATACGGAAGGACCTGGGAATACCAACAGTCAAGGAGGAGATTAGCAGATACGCGGAAAAATAATAATAAAAGGAAAGAATAGCAACACACTCGAACCTCCGGAAACGATCAACACATCAAACATAGAAACAAGACTGAAAAGAAAACACCCCGCAGACCTCACACAGGATATAACCTAATAAACACGAAGATGGTGTTCCCACATGATAATCAAAACATAAAAAATTCTACCAAATGTCCAAAGTTTTATCCTGAGCTCAAAACATGAAACCGTCAAAATTGGAAAAAGCGAAAAGGGGCTACCTGAAACGGTCGAATTTTATAACAAGACAAAATTTGGAGTAGATATAGCAGACCAAATGGCAACAAAATATAGCGTGAAGTCGGGATCAAGAAGATGGCCACTTCAAGTATTTTTTAATATTTTAGATTTAGCTGGCATAAATGCCTGGATTTTATATAAGGAAGCCACAGGTGAGCAGATATCCAGAAAAGAGTTTATGTTTCAATTAGCAGATGAACTTGCCACTGACAATGAAAAATGACGAGTAGAACAAAG
>NC_057776.1:247019-254420 GCF_014825855.1 Bombus pyrosoma
TATATTATTATATTATACTTCTTATATTTACCAATGGAAACTTATTTTAATATTCTTGTTACCAAAGATTTGGGTACTAAACATTCTTCATTATTGTACTTATTGTTATTATTATAGTTGTTATTATATAGTTTTTATGATCTCAGAGCATGTAGTTCCTTTTCTAAGATAATAATAAATCAATAAATATAAAAATATGTCATTATTACGTATTTTTTAAAGATTAGTCATTTTGTCCTCTTTGGTAGAGATAGCTACCTCTCAAACATCGGTGGTTCTAGCGTTAGTATCTCTCAAATATACAATTTCATGTGTATCACGCAATAAAGAAAATTTTTCTATTAACTTAAAAGATCAAGGCAGGCCAGTTTCATTGAAACTTGAATTGAAGTCAGATAATCGACAGTTTTAGGTCGATGGTTAATATAAACAACGGTTTATTTACATTAATCATACGCTAAAAATATATTACATTGCAGGTTTTAAATTGCGATAAATTTTGAAAATACTCATTTATTTTTTATTAAAAGTTTTGTACAAATATACAGCAATGTAATAATGAAAAATACTGTTTTCGGAGTAATGGGCGCAATTAGATTGTGGATTGTTGCGCGAATTCATAAGGAATGGACTCTAAGAATAAATTTGTTTCATTCTGTAAGTATCGTAATAAGAAATTCATTTTAGATATTTTATATATCTTTGCATACCATGTATACTCTGCGCATTTCTGCACACTTAAATTTCTCATAAATGTGTTCTCAGAACATGTAGTTTCTTCTCTAAGATAATAATAAATCAATAAATATAAAAATATGCCACTATTACGTATTTTTTAAAGATTAGTCACTTTGTCCTCTTTTGGTAGAGGTAGCTACATCTCTCAAACGTCGGTAGTTCTAGTGTTAAAGGACCTGCATGACCTCGATGTCCTTAAAATTTTTCTTATTAATTTACGTTATTAAATTTAGCTTTTGAACATTGTGATTATAAAAAAGAGATTTCACGAATATGTTTAATATCTTTTTCCTTATTATTTCTTCTTTCATTTAGATACACGACTTTATATATAGTTTGAAGAAATTGAAATACAGCAACGTACTAAAATATACTTCTTTTCTAATTATGGAAATCTCGCTTGTGTCTTTTATCGTATTTGCATAGTGAATTTTAGTATGGTACCGTATAACTTGCCTATATAGACAGGACAGTGTATCTTAATCTTAAATCATATACGTTTTTCAATAATATTTTTCTGATAATGCAACAATGTTCTTTTTCCTTCTCTTCCTTGGAGGTCCTTCTACTGTAGTTTTCATTTGACTTAATGTTTCATTTGAATCACATTGAGGATTTCCTTCGCCATTTATTGACAAATCTAAGAATCTCTTTCTTGTTTCTAGCTCTTGTTTACTTTCATCATCTTTATTATTTGATTCATTTTCATTATCCCTTAAAATAATAACGCTATCTTGTAAAGACTCTTTCGCAAAGCAAAAAGAATCTTTTCTTTTGTTACACACTTGGTTAGTATTACATAATAGTCGTTTTTGTGCTTGTGCCCATTTTTTGCTACTTAATTGGATATGTCTCAGTGGACTTTCATAGAATGTTCGTTTTACATTTTTGTGTACTTACTTTCTTCTTGAAAATGCTTTCTCTTTCATTGGTTTTGGATTTTCGTAACAAATTATAATAGAGTTGTTTAAAGTGCTCATTTTTAAATCATTTTTTAAATATTTCACCTTCTTTAATTAACATTTACATGCTATAAAATAAAAATAAATAAAGTTTCTTCTCTTCTTCAATAATATTAAATTGACGTAACTTTTAGTCATTATTTCACAATTGACATCGTAATGTATTAAGGGATATCTAGTTGCAACTTTGTTATTTGAAGGTTTTTGATCAATTTTGCTCTTTCAGAGCCATTTCAATAGTTTATGATTTTTTTTTTTCATATCAATTCCCAAACTTTTCCTCTCCCTTTTTCTTCTTCATCGTATGTCAATCTATCTTCATCTTTACTTCTCTATCACTTCAGGAATATTTTTCACGTTACCATAGCATTTCGCGAACATTTACTTTTTTGATAGATCTTCGTCCATATCCAAACAGTAGACGTGAATCTTGATGGATTCGTTCGCCATTTACAGCGAACTAATATCGTGATGCAACGTCGAATAACAATGGATCGCGTTTCTGCTATCCGTATCCCTTAATGCGTTTGAACATGCTAGTGTAAATCTGGCTTTAATATTGTTGTACAACGAGCGCGGGGAAAACGAACAGATAAGCGAATTGTAATATAAATAATTATTATATTTATAATTATAATATAAAAAATTAGGAAAAATAGTAAAAATAAATTGTTAGTAAAATAATTAATATCTTAACAATAAATTATATATTGGTATTATATATAAATATCATTATATATAAATTATATATTGGAATTTATAGATTGGTGAATTGTATAATGGCAGGAAATTAAAAATATGATTCGCGTTTAATTTTATGATACAAACTCATTGAATATAAAGTATTTATGAAATGTGCAAGCCACATTCGAATTATAATAATTATCATCAATTATAATATAATAATTATCAGCAAATATGAATCATTAACATACAACATAAAACATCATTATAAAACATATTCGCAAATAATTAAATGTTAACATCAACGTTCAAAAACATTCGCTAATACAATACTGGCATCTAAACTACCTAATTATAATTATAACATATAAATTATAAAAATAAAGCTAAAGAGGCGAATATACATAAGTATAAAGTTGATTTCTCAGTTATGTTTGTTTGTCAATGTGTTGAAACATAATTCATGTGCGTAATTATTCGTAAAACAAAACATTAAATAAGTGCTTTTTAAAAAATATTATAGAGAAGACCATATAAAGACATTTTTACATAAAAATACTATATTTTTATTTCAGAGAATGAGAAGTACTTTTAAAACAAATCCAGTGACGTGATGCGCAGAATGAAGCGCTGTCAAGAACGAAATTTCTTCCACCATTTTTCGCGACAAACATTTAAAATTTCTATTTATAATATGTCGAGGAAAAACTCTTTCGAATAGCTATTTTAGAAACGAAAAATGAAACAGACAATTAACATCACAATTTTATACCACAGGTTTCCTGTTATTTTAAGCTCTAATTGGAATAACAGCGCAAAGGTTTTAAGTTTATCTATTTTGTTAATACGTTATATATTTTTCCTGTCTTTAAATAATTTAAAAAAATACTTGTAATATTAGATCAAATCTGTGGAAATATCAATTTAATGTCAATTCTTTTATTCAAGTTATTCATAGATATCTTATGTTTCCTGTATAATTTATGTATTATTAGTTCTTATAAACAAAACAAATTGCAGATGGTTAGATTTTATTTATAATAAATTTACATCTACATTTTATCTAAACCTCCTTTATTTACTTTTGCATACGTTTGCATGCAAATAATAAATTTTATTTACAATAAATTTACATCTACATTTTATCTAAACCTTCTCTGTTTATTTTTGCTTACGTTTGTATTCAAATAATGAATTTTATTTGCAATAAATTTACATCTACACTTTATCTAAACCTTCTCTGTTTAATTTTGCATACGTTTGTATTCAAATAATAAATTTTATTTGCAATAAATTTACATCTACATTTTATCTAAACCTTCTCTGTTTAATTTTGCATACGTTTGTAATCAAATAATAAATTTTATGTACAATAAATTTACATCTACATTTTATCTAAACCTTCTGTTTAATTTTGCATACATTTATCTTCAAATAACAATTTTTTCTTAAAAAATATATTATCCTTTTCTACTATAATATATATATGTCGAGTTTGTATTAGGATTAGGGTTAGGGGCGTTTAATGAATCTTCACTCGAATTAGCCACTGGTGCGGTACAATACAGATAAAGTTTATTGACCCTAGTAGAGGTATTACAGTCTTGGCAATTAACCGCGGTGATTACGCACTCGCGACATTAATGACAATGGCCTCAGGTTCGATAACGAATCCGCGGTCAACGGGATAGTAGATGTATGTTCTGCCAAAATCTAGGTCTGACTCTTTGTTAAAAAAAAAAAACATGAAATATGATTGTAAAGACGTTAGTCTTTCTCGCCGATGAGATCGCACGAGAGAATGACTTTCCGTCACGATGATGCTGCGGAGGAAAACTCTGAAGAGGTTAGGTCGTGTCTAAGGACACGAGATCATCGGATTCGTCGAGAAAGGTCTTCGTTCGGAAAGTGAAGGAAATGGACGTTGCTGCTAATTGGTTAATTTCTATGTTGGTGGTTGAAGAAGGATGCTAACCACCCTTGAGAGAAGGTACGTGAGAAAAGAAGATTTCTCGTATCTTCCCGCAGTAGGTGACAGATTTAGGAGCTGCTAAAGACTAAGGCTATTTGTCAGTTTGAAGAACCTCAGTTAAATAAATTCTAAGATTTATGGCGGGTCCTTAGGCTAGTTAGCCTAACTGGAAATATACTGTGAAGATGTATCGACATCTGGCCATCATCTTGTCCGAAGAATGGGGTCTTTGTGTAGCGAGCCACGGGACAGAAATCGTTGAAGGGCTGGAGGGTGTCGCAACAGCTATATTTTGTGAAGGAGAGCTATACGATTACTCTATACCTTTGTTAGGTGAACGTTTATCCCTTGACCGCGGCTACGTTCAGCAACTGGTTGTCGCCTTCAGCCTAAGCTCACTATCACAAGTCTCGAGCAAATACAATCGGATTGAATGATAATTGTTTAATTACGGTTATGGTATAATCTAGATTACAGGATTACGGATTTTCCCAAAGTTCCAAAGGGAAGGCTCCGGTGTCCTTTCACCTGCGACATGGCCATCCTGGCTATCAACGTCCTCGAGTGTAACTAAAATATTGAGTTTCCCTAACATTAGACTCGATACAATTAACGTTATTTACAATTTAACTAAATGTCCAAATAAGCCAAGGGTCCAGTTCAACAACAAAAATTTTGCTCAGAGGTTTGGCAACAAAAGAAATAAAAGAGAACAAAAATTAGTAACATTATGATTAGTATTCAAAGTGCTAGTTGCATCCTGTGGGTTATCAGTCCGATCGTAATGACATGATGGACCATTCTCGATTTCATACCCAAATGAATTTCGTTTTTCTAGATCGCACGACCTCACAGAGTTTTACTACATTGTCGCCCCAAAACGCAAGTAAAATGCATCACAAGGTCTCACTGAGCTACATTACATTGTCGCCCCGAAACGCAAGTGAAACGCATCACAAGGTCTCACTGAGCTATATTACATTATCGCCCCGAAACGCATGCAAACTCACTCCGCCAGGTGTTATAGTCATAGTGCTACTGATCTTCCGAGATCAGAGTACTCATATCGTCGTGGTCACTGTTATTGCCATCACTACAGACAACCAACTCAGCAGGAATACAACTATCTGGCATTTGTCTCAACCTGTCGTGACTGTATTTATATGATCGTTTACCATTTAATGTTTTTAAGATATACCTATCTCCTTCCAAAATCTCTGCTATTACAAATGGACCCTTAAATTTTGGATCTAATTTGGTTTTAGTTTAACTTTCCTCATTTTTGCGTAATACAAAATCACCAAGATTACATCTAACTACTTTAGCTTCAGTCTTGTCAAATCTATCTTTATCATATTTAGCGCTAATCTCTATATTCTTTATTGCCTGCTGTCTTACATCGGAGATATCTACTTCTCTTTCTTGGATATTATCGGGTAGCAACAAACCGTGAGGTCTTGCTGTCCTACCGATTAATAGTTCCAATGGACTCGATTTCGTCACGCGGTTGGTGGTGCAATTCAAGGACAATTGTATTTCCCCAATCGCGTCTTTCCATGGTCACCCGGTCGTTTCTACTGTTATAAACATATTTTTCAGGGTGCCCATAATACGCTCTACCTGTCCATTAGCTCTGCTAGCACCGGTTCCTATCAAGTGGAGTTTAATTTGTTTTCCATGACAGAAATCTTGGAACTCTTTACCGCTAAAACATCTTCCTTGATCCGCTATTATCCGGCAAGGACTGCCGAATAAAAATATAGCAGACTTGAGTGCTTTAATGGTACTAAGAGAATCTATCTTACGAATATGGTGTAGGTATACGAATTTAGTGAAAGCATCGACCAAAACAATAACATAGTCTTTCGAATCACTTTTACCACTTAACTTGCCTGTTATGTCTATGTAAACTGTATGCCAAGGTATGCTGGTCTTAGATATAAGATGTAGTTCAGCTTGTATTTTACCCGAACTTGACTTAGAAACTTGACAGTTTTCTACAAATTTACGAACATATTTCGTCATTCCTTCGAACCAGTAATACTCGTACAGCTTCTCGAGCGTTTTATCCCAACCTAAGTGCATAATTGACTGGTGCACGTGATTAATAACGGACCACCTAAAACCTCTTGGGACAATGGGCAAGCAGAGGGTCCTGCCTTTTCGTTGCATCTTACGGTAAAGGGTACCTGATCCTAGTTCGTACGTATTCGCGATGTCATCCGCGAGCTCATCGTTTTGCAATTTATTGGCGATTTCTGCAATTTGGGGATCGCGACGTTGTTCCGCTAATAGCCAATCTTCGGAGATTTCGGTCAGATTGATTTCTTTCTCTGCAACTTTGTTGATCATACGGTGATCCAAGTCTGCGGGATTCCGCGAAAAGAAATCTACGTGGGCCATTCGTTTACCTTCTCGATACACAATGTCAAAGGTAAAAGTTTGTAAGTAAGCCCACCACCTGTAAACCCTGACATTTAAATTTACTTTGTTACTGGATGCCTTCAAGGAATTACAATCAGCAACTTTGTAATGTCTCTATTTTGTTTATATGGCTCTTTGCTGCTGTCCCCCATAGTGGTATTCCGTATGTCCAGATTGGTTTTATAATTGTTTTATATATTTTTAGTTTATTTTCTATGCTTAGTTTGGATTTTCGACTTGTTAGCCAATGCATTTGTCTCCTTGTTGTCTGTATTTTGTCTATTGTTGATTTAATATGCTGCTTCCATGTGAGTTGTGTGTCTATGTGGAGTCCTAGGCATTTGACTTGTCTTGTTTGTGTTATATGCGTGCCGTTCAGTAGGATGTTTGGTGACGTTTGTCTTCGCAATGTGAATGTAATATGGTTGCATTTGTTGGGGGTTGCTTTTATTTGTTTAGCTTGCAACCACTTTTCTATTTTTGTGATGTGTTTTTGTAGTAATGTTTTTTTTTTTTTATTATATTGTTTATTTTTAATTTTACAATTTGTCCAGTGGGACATTAGGTAAAATGTTATAACATATGATTGAATAGCATGTGGTTGGTTACCCCCAGCGGGGT